>NC_067413.1:3171894-3401894 GCF_009764475.1 Pristis pectinata | reverse complement strand
CCCCTCTAGCCATTCTATGACAAAAAGCCCCAATCAGGCCCCTTTAATCTGCCCGTGATAACCAGGGGTGTGAAAAGCACAACGATAACGAGGAAAAATGCCTCATTTTGTTCCTTCAAAGCCCAACAAATTGGAGTTAACCTGACAGGAAGTGGCTCAATAATTAGATTATTTATTTATTCCTGACACATATTCCCCCTGTTACTGGTCTCGGGAGAGGCACTGGCGATGCATTGAGTTTTTGAGCTGCCATTACTTTGCTGTTACTCTGTGAACAAAGACTGCCTATCAGTCAATTAAACCCAAACACCAGTTGTGAAGTCCTGAGCAGTTACAGCAAGCGGTGAGCTATCTGATCATACCTTCATCTCTGCACCGTACATCATACTCCTTACTGCAGTCCCGATAGAGTCTGCTGAAGAAGAGAGCAATGCATTAAAGTACCAGAAGAACATAATAAGACTATAAGAATTAGGAGCAAGAGTTGGCCATCCAGACCCTCGAGCCTACCTCTGCCATTCATCAAGATCACGGCTGCTCAGCTCCACTTGGTAAATTGGTTTATTATTGTCACATGTACCGAGGTACAGTGAAACACTTTGTTTTGCATGCCATCCATGCAGGTCATTTCATCACATCAGTGCATTGAGGTCGTACAAGGGAAAATAATAACAGAATGCAGAATAAAGTGTTACAGCTACAGAGAAAGTGCAGTGCAGGCAGACAATAAGGTGCAAGGCCATAACGAGGTAGATTGTGAGGTCAAGAGTCCATTTTATCGTACCAGGGAATTAAGGAGAACATCATCTCAGTTCTCAATGTCTGACCCCTATTCTATGGACGTGGACACTAGATTCCTCAGTCAGGGGAAACATCCCCTTTGCATTCAGTAAGTTTCTCCGAGATCTCCTGTCTAACGAACGCAGTCAAAGTCAAGGTCAAAGTCAAGTTTATTGTCATCTGCACAAGTCCATGTGTGCACAGGTGCAATGAAAAACTTACTTGCAGCAGCATCACAGGCACAGAGCATCAGATACACAACATTCACAAGAAAAACATAAACTAAACGTAAGTTATACACAATTTTGACAAGAAAACACAACGAGAACAAAAAAAAACAAAGTCCATTTTTAGTGCAAAGTGATCAAAGTGGTCACAGTGTTGCTAAACTGTAGTGATTAGGGTTGTGCCGGTCGGTTCAAGAACCGAATGGTTGAAGGGAAGTAGCTGTTCCTGAACCTGGTGGTGTGGACTTCAGGCTTCTGTACCTCCTGCCCGATGGGAGCTGTGAGAAGATGGCATGGCCCGGATGGTGGGGATCTTTGATGATGGATGTTGCCTTCTTGAGGCAGCGCCTCCTGTAGATACTCCCGATGGTGGAGAGGGATGTGCCCGTGATGTATTGGGCAGAGTCCACTACTCTCTGCAGATTTTTATGTCCTGCTCATTTGAATTGCTGTACCAGACTGTGATGCAACCGGTCAGGATACTTCAACAGCACACCTGTTTGTTTAGAGTGTTCGGTGACAAGCCGAACCTCCTTAACCTCCTAAGAAAGTAAAGACGCTGGTGCGACTTCCTTGTGATTGCATCTGTGTGCTGGGCCCAGGCCAGGTCATCTGATATGTTCACGCCCAGGAATTTAAAGCTGCTGACCCTCCCCACCCCCGACCCCCCAGTGTAGACTGGCACGTGTTTGCCCTCCTTCTCCTTCCTGAAGTCAAGCCCCACTCTACTCACTGGAGACACAGGAGACTGCAGATGCTGGAATCTGGAGCATAAAACAACCTGCTGGAGGAACTCAGCGGGTCGAGCAGCATCTGCGAGGGGAAAGGAACTGACGATGTTTTGGGTCGGAACCCTGCCTCAGGTGTTGCTCAGGATTCCAGCATCTGCAGACCCTTGTGTCTCCATCAGAATGTGCGTCTAGTCAATGTCTCAGGTCTGAGACTCTGTGTCAACACTGTTCTGGCATCTGCATTTTTTTTCTTACTATTAACATTCCAGACATCTGAGTTCTAATCCCACCCGAACAGCTGTGGAAATTAAATTCAGTTGCTAATCTGGGAGCACCAATTAGTTTTGGTAACGATGACCACAAAATCTACCAATTTACTGTAAAAACTCATCCAGTTCACTGATGCTCTTCAGGGAAAGAAATCTGCCATTTTTACCCAGGCTGGTCTTCCTGTGACTCCAGTACGGTTGACTCTTAAGTGCCCGGATGCATCACAGCTTGGTATGACACAGCTCAGCACATCACGGAAACCGGCCTCCCCTCCGTGGACTCTGTCTACACTTCTCACTGCCTCGGTAAAGCAGCCAGCATAATCAAAGACCCCACCCACCCCGGACATTCTCTCTTCTCCCCCCTCCCATCAGGCAGAAGATACAAAAGCCTGAAAGCACGTACCACCAGGCTCAAGGACAGCTTCTATCCCACTGTTATAAGACTATTGAACTGTCCACAATAAGATGGACTCTTGACCTCACAATCTACCTTGTTATGACCTTGCACCTTATTGTCTGCCTGCACTGCACTTCCTCTGTAGCTGTGACACTTTATTCTGCATTCTGTTATTGTTTTCCCTTGTACTACCTCAATGCACTGATGTGATGAACTGTATGCAAAACAATGTTTTTCACTGTACCTCAGTACATGTGACAATAATAAACCAATTTACCCTCTGAAGTGGCCCAGTACTCAGTTATACCATTCATTCAAGAGAGTAGCTTGCCTTCCCACTAGCGTTAGGGATTGGCTAGAAACATTGGGCTTGTCTGAAAAATGAAATAAAAAGAGTATTGGGAGATGCAGAAGGGTTAAGTGCTCTGCTGGCACCTTAACACAAAGATTTAAATCTTTCAGCACCATCTCTTGTATCACCCTGACTATGAAAAGGAAGAGGATCTTTTATTAAAAGTCGTGCGATATTTTCAAAATGCCAATTCAGGGCCAATTTACGGTGGGACTGGTGGACAGAATAAAGATGCCTCAGTCAATAATGACAGCAAATGAAACGAAAACTGGCGTTCAAACTGGATAAAGAGCTTGCCTACTGGGGAGGTAGTGAATCCTTGGTTCCAATTAGAAGGCCGATGGAGTAAGGCTGATGGATCCAAAGCAGTGCAACACTGTAGAGTCATAGAGTCATACAGCACAGAAACAGGCCCTTCGGCCCAACTGGTCCATGCTGACCAAGATGCCCATCTGTTGGTCCCAATTGCCCACATTTGGCCCATGTCCCTCTGAACCTTCCCTATCCCTGTACCCCTCCAAGTGTCTTTTAAATGTTTATATTGTACCTGCCTCAACCACTTCCTCTGGCAGCTCGTTCCATATACTGACCACGCTCTGCATGAAAAAGTTGCCCCTCATGTTCCCATTAAATCTCTCTCCTCCCCCTTTAAACCTATGTCCTCTAGTTCTTGAAAAAGGCTGTGTGCATTCACCCTATCTATACCCCTCATGATTTTGTGCACCTCTATAAGATCACCCTCATTCTCTTACATTCCAGTGAAAAAAATCCCAAACTGCTCAACCTCTCTCCATAACTCAGTCCCTCGAGTCCCAGCAACCTCCTTGTAAATCTTTTCTGTGCTCTTTCCAGTTCAATATCATCTTTCCTACAGCAGGGCAACCAAAACTATACACAAAGCTCCCACGTGCAGCCGCACCAATGTCTTGTACAACTGCAACATAACGCCCCAATTTCGATACTCAATACCCTGACTGATGAAGGCCAGTGTGCCAAACGCCTTCTTCACCACCCCATCTACCTGTGACTCCACTGTCAGGGAACCATGTACTCCGAGGTCCCTCTGTTCTACAATGCTCTGCAAGGTCCTACCATTCACTGTGCCTCCATTCATCACAGCATTGCTACCCTTAGAATAAGTCTCTTCACAGGCTGAAAATCCTCAATAATAACAGAAACTACTCATAGTAAACCCAGTGGGAAACTCGGGGGAATGTTCCTTACCCAGAGAGTGGTCGGACTCACTCCACAGAATTATTTTTTTATTGATTCATAGGGGCATCATCACAATGCCAGCATTTACTGTCCATCCCCAATAAGGAGACAGTTAAAAATCTCCACATAAGTGGGTCTGGAGTCACAAATAGCCCAGACAGGGTAAGGGTGGCAGAATTCCTCCCGACGAATATCAGTGAACTGGATGGGATTTACAGTAATATAGATCGCTGTTACTGGCACCCTTTTACTCTGTTACTCTTTTATAAATTCCAGATTTAAGTAATGACTCAAATTTAAATTCTCCAGCTGCTGTGATGGGATTCGAACTCATGTTTCTGGATTAATGGTCCAGAACTTTGGCTGCTGTTTCAGTCACTTAACCTTAACTGGATAAAGGGAGCAGATTTCCATGCAGTGATGTCCTAGGGCTGTGGTGATTGACTTCTGACAACCACTACCATCTTCCTTTGTGTGAGGTGACCCCAACTATTGGAGTGTTTTCCCCTTGGAGCCCATTGACTTTGGTTTTACCAGGGTTCCTTGAGGCCACAGTCACTCAAACACTGCCTTGGCGAAGGCAGTTTATGTTACAGTTGTACAAGATGCTGGTGAGGCCGCACTTGGAGTATTGTGTCCAGTTTTGGTCGCCGTGCTGTAGGAAAATGTCATTAAGCTGGAAAGAGGAGATTTACGAGGATGTTGCCAAGACTCGAGGGTGGGTTATAGAGAGAGGCTGAGCAGGTTGGGACTTTATCCATTGGAGCAGAGGAGACTGAGGGTGACCTTATAGAGGTGTATAAAAACATTAGATAGGTTGCATGCGCACGGTCTTTTTCCCAGGGTTGGGGAATCAAGAACTAGAGGTCATAGGTTTAAGGTGAGCGGGGATAGATTTGATAGGAACCTGAGGGGCAACTTTTTCACCCAGAAGGTGGTCAGTATAGGAAACGAGCTGCCAGAGGAAGTGGTTGAGGCAGGTACATTGACAACTTTTAAAAGACACTTAGACAGGTACGTGGATAGGAAAGGTTTAGAGGAATATGGGTCAAACATGGGTAAATGGGACCAGCTTAGATAAGTGTCTTTGTCAGCATGGACCAGTTCGGCTGAAGGGCCTGTTTCTGTGCTGTATGTCTCTATGACTCTGTGGTGTTAAGGGCAGTCATTATCTCAGGTCCATGGTCTATGCTTGGACCAAGGACCATTTGATAATGTGTCAGATCCAAGGTTATTACAGAATGCAAAAGCTCTTGGTATTGGAGCTCACATATTGGCGTGGAAGGAAGATTGTCTGGCAAAGTGCGGTGAGTGGTGTACCACAGGGATCAGTGCTAGTGCCTCAACCTTTCACAATTAATGTAAATTAATGCACTGAAGATATTGTTGCTAAATGTTTAACTTCCGATCCAAGTTCATTGTTGTCACGGGCATACATACACAGAGTATAACTGCCATGAAAATGAACTTCTCGCCGCAGCACAGTACAAGATGAGAGATAACATAAGTAAATTAAATTATACACAAAACTTACCCATGTGCAAAATTAAAGACAAAATAAAGGTAACGACACTAGTGCAAGATCAAGAGAAAAAGTGTAGTCTGGGGTAGTGTTTGGGTTTTTCAGGTGGGTTCAAGACCCTGACAGCAGTGGGGAAGAAGCTGTTGTTGAACCTTGAGGTGTGGATCTTCAGGCTCCTGTACCTCCAGCCTGATGTGCTGATGACACAGAGGTAGGCAGAAGAGGACAGAAGGAAGCCACAAGGAGGTATAGGTAGGTTAAGTGAGTGGGCACAGATCTGCCAAATAGAGTACTGGGCTCCCTGGGACCTGACTTACAGAAATCATACGTTCCCCCATACACTTTTAAAGCATTTTTCAAGCGTGTAATAAGAATAAAAAGTTGTGTGGTCTTCATTAATGACCGGATACAGTATGTATTTAAGTTTATATTATAAATTTGCAGACAACATAATATAAGATAAGATATCTTTATTAGTCACATGTACATCGAAACCCACAGTGAAATGCACCTGTTGTGTAGAGTGTTCTGGGGGCAGCCCGCAAGTGTCGCCACGCTTCCGGCACCAATATATCATGCCCACAACTTCCTAACCCGTATGTCTTTGGAATGTGGGAGGAAACCGGAGCACCCGGAGGAAACCCACGCAGACACAGGGAGAACGTACAAACTCCTTACAGACAGCGGCGAGAATTGAACACGGGTCGCTGGCGCTGTAATAGCGTTACGCTAACCGCTACACTACAGTGCCTGCTCCTAAAAATTGGTGAAGTTAATCTGCCTTGCTGCCCCATTACAAGAAGGTGCAGAAGACCTTTACTAGGGCACTGCTGAGGTTAGAGGGTATGAGTTTATAAGGAGATATTGGACAAACTTGGATTGTTTTCTCTGGAGCATCAGAGGGGAGACCTGATAGAGGTTTATAATATTATGAGAGGCATAGATGTGTAGAGGCATAGAGGCATATGTGAGAGGCTTATTATGAATGGCAGGCACGGTAGTGTAGTGGTTAGCGTAACACTATTACAGCACCAGCGACACGGGTTCAATACTGGCCACTGTCTGTAAGGAGTTTGTACATTCTCCCCGTGTCTGCGTGGGTTTCCTCTGGGTGCTCCAGTTTCCTCCCACATTCCAAAGATGTATGGGTTAGGAAGTTGTGGGCGTGCTATGTTGGCGCTGGAAGCGTGGCGACACTTGCGGGCTGCCCCCAGAACACTCTACGCAAAAGATGCATTTCACTGTGTGTTTCGATGTACACGTGATTAATAAAGATATCTACCTAGATAGGGTAGACAGAGTCTCTTTCACGTGGTGCCAAATACTAGAGGACATGCATTTAGGGTTAGAGGGGGAAAGTTTAAAGGAGATGTGCAGGGAATTTTTTTTACACAGAGAGTGGTGGGTGCCTGGAATGGGCTGCCAAGGGTGGTGGTGGAAGTAGATACGATAGAGGTGTTTAAGAGGCTGTTAGACGGACACATGAATATGCAGGGAATGGAGGGATTATGGATCATGTGCAGGCAGAAGAGAATTAATTTGGCATTATAGTTGGCACAGACATGGTGGGTTGAAGGGCCTGTTCCTGTGCTGTATTGGTATTGGTTTATTATTGTCACTTGTACCGAGGTACAGTGAAAAACTTGTCTTGCACACCGATCGTACAGGTCAATTCATTACACGATGCAGTTACACTGAGTTAGTACAGAGTGCACTGATGTAGTACAGGTAAAAACAATAACAGTACAGAGTAAAGTGTCACAGCTACAGAGAAAGTGCAGTGCAATAAGGTGCAAGGTCACAACAAGGTAGATCGTGAGGTTATGTTCTATGTTCCACTAGTTTAATTACAGGTGGTGTTCGGGTGATTATTCAATGACATTAAAGAAATATAGCAAGTGTATGTAGAGCGATGTGACGTGGGGAGCGTTAGAAACTGACTTACGGAGAAATCAATTTACAGACGATTCTCAGGAACGGAGCCCTGACAGAGCCTGGGGACTGCCTGTACAATGTGGGAAAGTATGAGATTGTCTCATTTAACTGGGAAAATAAAAAAAAAGAAACCTATTACCTAAAGAGTGAGAGATTGCAGAGCTGTGAGATGCAGAGGGATCTGGGTGTCCCAGTGCATGATTTGCCAAAAGCTGGTATCCAGGTACAGCTGGTAAACTGGAAAGCTGACGAAATGTTTTTGTTTGTGGCTTGGGGAATTGAATACAAAAGTGGAGAAGTTACACTTCAGTTGTTGAGACCACGTCTAGCCTGCTGTGTTCACTGGTGGTCTCCCGTTCAAGGACGGATGTAACTGCACTGAAGGTTTGCTGGACTAATATCCGGAACGAGCAGGTTGTTTCGTGAGGGAAGATTGGAATCAGAAACAGGTTTGTAATTACTGGCATAGATGACATGAAATTTGTTGTTTTGCGGCAGCAGTACAGTGCAAAGGTAATTTGGTAAATTGGTTTATTATTGTCACTTGTACCAAGATACAGTGAAAAACTTGTCTTGCATTCTGATCGTACAGATCAATTCATTACACAGTGCATTGAGGTACTACAGGGTAAAACAATAACAGATTGCAGAATAAAGTGTTACGGTTACAGAGAAAGTGCAGTGCAGTGCAGGCAGACAATAAGGTGCAAGGTCATAACAAGGTAGATTGTGAGGTCAAGAGTCCATCTTGTCATACTAGGAAACCATTCAATAATCATAACAGCGAGATAAAATTAATATAAATTACAAAATAAATAAATAGTGCAAAAGAGGAATAACGAGGTGGTGTTCATGGGTTCATGGACCATTCAAAAATCTGATGGCGGAGGGGAAGAAGCTGTTCCTGGAGACAGGCTGGGCTTGTATTGGAAGAGTGAGAAGGAGAGTTGATTGGAACATGAAAGGTCCTGAGGGACTTGACATGTTATGGAGAGGATACTTCTTCTTGTGGGAGAATGTAGAACCAGGGCTAATTGTTAAGAGAATTTTGCCATTTAAGAGAGAGATGAGGCTAATTTCGACTCTCTGAGGGTTGTAGGTCTCTAGAACTCTCTTCCTCAAAGGGCAATGGAAGCAGATTCTTTGGATTTTTTTAAGGCAGCAGTCAATCGATTCTGGATAAGCAAAAGGGTGAAAGGTTACCAGAATGATAGGGTTGTACAGCATGGAAATAGGACCTTTGGCCCATCTTATCCTAAATGCCCATTGAAGCTAATCCCAATTGCCCGCATTTGGCCCATATCCCTCTAAACCTTTCCATGTATCTGTTCAAACATCTTTTAAATGTTGTTATTGTACCTGCCTCGACCACTTCCTCTGGCAGCTCATTCCATATACCCACCACCCTCTGCGTGAAGAAGTTGCCCCTCAGGTCCCTTTTAAACATTTTGCCTCTCACTTTAAACCTATACCCTCTAGTTCTTGATTCCCAACCCTGGGAAAAAGACTGTGTTCATTCACCCTATCTATGCCCCTCATGATTAAATACACCTCTATAAGGTTGCCCCTCATTCTCCTACACTCCAAGGAATAACATCCCAACCTGCCCGACCTCCCCCTATACCTCAGTCCCTCAAGTCCCGGCAAAATCCTTGTAAATCTCCTCTGCACTCTTTCCAGCTTGATGACATCCTTCCTATAGCAGGGCGACCAAAACTGTGCACAGGTGCAGCCTCACCTACGTCTTGTACAGAGGTACATAGGAGTGTGAAGTTGAGGTTGCCGTCAGATTAGCCATGACTTTATTCAATGGCGTACCCTGCAAGATGGGCCGACTGTCCTGCTCCTGATCCTAGTTAGTGTGTTTGTCCGACATCTGGAGCCAAGTGGTGTTGGCAAAACACGAACTAGGCATTGGTGGGTCGGTTAATTGGTGAGTGAGTCCCGCTTGCCAGCATTGTAGACAACTCCTATCGTCACTGGTTGATCACCGAGTATAGACTAACTGAGCAGTGATTATCCGGATTGGATTTGTCCTGCTCTTTGTGAACAGCACGTACCTGGGCAATTTTCCACATTGTCGGGTGGATGCCAGTGTTCTGGAACAGAAAGGCCTGAATGGCCTTCTCCTGTTTCAATGTTCCTCAAGTCCCTAAACTGACGATTGGGTGTGGAAGCAGTGAAGTGTCCACTGAGGATGGTGATGCCACTGAGAAATGGGTAGTCATTTGACTGTTGTCTGTGTGTGGCAGTTCTTCTTTGTGAGGGTATAGTGTGTTTGTGTCTGTTTCTCTGCATCCACAGTGTGATTGGGTGCATTGGCTTAAGTGTGTGTGTGTGTGTGTGTGTGTGTGTGTGTGTGTGTGTGTGTGTGTGTGTGTGTGTGTGTGTGTGTGTGTGAGAGAGAGGAGGGGGACTAGAGAAAGGGAGTGCTTGTTTGTGTTTGTGTGTGGTTGCCGGTACGATTGTGTGTGTGTGTGTGTGTGTGTGTGTGTGTGTGTGTGTGTGTCTGAGAGAGAGAGAGAGGGAGAGAAAGGGAGTGCTTGTGTGTGTGTGTGGTTGCCAGTACGATTGTGTGTGTGTGTGTGGGGGGGGAGGGTACGGAGGGCTGTATTTGTGTGTTTGTGTATAGGTGTCTGTGTATGTTTCCCTGTGTGTGCATCTGTGTGCATGTCTGTGTGTGTATGCGTCTGTGTGTGTGTGTGTGTGTGTGTGTGTGTGTGTGTGTGTGTGTGTGTGTGTGTGTGTGTGTGTGTGTGTGTGTGTGTGTGTATGTCACACGAAAGGAGCATCATTGATGCCAACATGGCTCACCAATAAATTTCTGGCTTGCAATCTAAAAAAAAATTCCTTCGTGCAAAAACAACATTGGCAAATAAAGCCGTGAAATGGCACTAATTATCGGCAGTAAACTGTATCTTAATGAAGCACTGCTGTGGAGCGTTGAACTGTGAGGGAAGTTAAGTTTCAATTAACTTTTTACAGTTTTTTTAATTTTGTTCCTTAAACACCTGCCTCCTCGTCCACACACGGCTCTGATTCAGAGGCAGCTTGAGTGCCTCTCCTCGTTCCCAGCCACTGGTCTGGAGGCTTCAAATCCTCTTAATTACACAAGATTATACAGTCCATTTGGCCCATCTAATCCCTGCTACTGTCTCTGCTCCATACCAACCTTCCCTCGCTCCTGTCCATCTCCCCTATCATCATGTCCCTCTCTCCCTCGCGTGTTGATCCAGCTCCCCTTAAACCCTCTCTCCTCTTTACCTCAATCCCTCCCTATGGGAGTGAGCCCCACATTCCCACCTCTCCCTGTGGGAGCGAGCCCCACGTTCCCACCTCTCCCTGTGGGAGTGAGCCCCACATTCCCGCCTCTCCCTGTGGGAGTGAGCCCCACATTCCCGCCTCTCCCTGTGGGAGTGAGCCCCACATTCCCGCCTCTCCCTGTGGGAGTGAGCCCCACATTCCCACCTCTCCCTGTGGGAGTGAGCCCCACATTCCCGCCTCTCCCTGTGGGAGTGAGCCCCACATTCCTGCCTCTCCCTGTGGGAGTGAGCCCCACATACCCACCTCTCCCTGTGGGAGTGAGCCCCACAGTCTCTCTCCTTTACTAGAATTTGGAAAAAAGTCTTGCTTGAGATCTGGACATTCCTGGGAAGACCAACTTTCATTGCCCAACCCTCAGCATCCTTGGGAAGTTGGTGATCAGCCGGCTTCTTGCACCACTGCGGTCCTTCTGGTGAAGATGCTTCCATCGTGTTGTTGGGTGGGCGGGGGCCGGGGGGGGGGGGGGTGGAGAAGTTCCAGGATTCAGGCCCAGCAATGACGAAGGAACGATGATATACTTCCAAGTCAGATGTTGTGTGTGTCTCAGTGGGGAACCTGCAGGTGGTGGTGTTCCCCTGTGGCTGCTGCCCTGGTCCTTGTTGGTGATAGAGGTGGTGGGTTTGGGAGGTGCCGTGGGAGTAACCTGGGCAAGTCAGGGCAGTGCACTTTGAACCCAGCCTTTTCCAACCTCAGGGGCAGGCACGGTAGTGTAGCGCTTAGCGTAACGCTTTACAGTGCCAGTGACCCGGGTTCAATTCCGGCCACTGTCTGTAAGGGGTTTGTACGTTCTCCCGGTGACTGCGTGGGTTTCCTCCGGGTGGTCCGGTTTCCTCCCATATTCCAAAGACGTACGGGTTAGGAAGTTGTGGGCATGCTATGTTGGTGCCAGAAGCGTGGCGACACGTGTGGGCTGCCCCCAGAACACACTATGCAAAAGATACATTTCACTGTGTGTTTCGATGTACATGAAGATATAAAGATATCTTATTTTATCTTATGTTATATTATCTTATCTGATCCATAACCTGTGGCTGTCAACCGGAAGCAAGTGCGGAGGGTTTGGCTATCCATAGTAGTTCATCCCTATCTTACACTTGCTTCACAATGGCATGTACACTGAGCATGTCCTTCACATACTCTTTGAAAACCCATCCATACATCTACCACCGTGGGTAACACTGGGGGGGTTTATAAAACCATGAGGGGCAGAGATAAGGTGGATGGTCCCAGTCCTTTTCTCAAGGTGGGGGAGTCTAAAACTAGAGGGCAGTGGTTTCAGGGGAAATGATCATAAACCATGGAGTCACACAACAGGGAAACAGGCCCTTCAGCCCAAACAGTCCATGCTGACTAAGATTCCCATCTGAGCTAGTCCCATTTGCCTGCACAAGATCTTAAAGGGACCTGAGGGGCAACGTTTTCACGCAGAGGGTGGTGGGTATGTGGAACGAGCTGCCAGAGGAAGTGGTTGAGGCAGGTACAATAACAACATTTAAAAGACACTTGGACAGGTCCATGGATGGGAAAGGTTTAGAGGGATATGGGCCAAACATGGGTAAATGGGACCAGATCTGGAAGACAGCTTGGTCGGCATGGACGAGTTGGGCCGAAGGGCCTGTTTCTGTGCTGTATTGCTCTGGCTCCAGAGGGAGCCCTGCTACCTTGCTGTGGAAGGGCAGATTGTGTGGCTGAGGTATTGCTGCGATATTTGGGACTGTGAGGTAGGCACCTGAGAGAGGAGCACGCCTAGGGGGAGGTTTTTATTTGTGGGAGAGGCGATGAGAGGGCTGGGCGGAGATGCCCAGTTAGAGGTGTTCTCGGCTGCTTTGAGTCCATTGATTTTTGTTTTGTTGTTATCTTTCATTTCCAGCCCTGACTACAGAACTGAACGTCAAACCTGCGGCCGTTCAGTTCAGCAATAAATGTTTAATGTGTTGTGTTTCTAAATGAAGCACTGAACTCAATACCTTCCTGTAAGAAGAAATGTAGCATTTGTGTGTGAGTGTGTGTGTATGTGTGAGTGTGAGTGTGTTGTGGGGTGTGTGTGTGTGTGAGTGTGTGTGAGTGTGTTGTGTGTGTGTGTGTGTGTGTGTTGTGTGGTGTGTGTGTGTGTGTTGTGTGGTTGTGTGTGTGAGTGTGTTGTGTGGTGTGTGTGTGAGTGTGTTGTGTGGTGTGTGTGTGTGAGTGTGTTATGTGGTGTGTGTGTGAGTGTGTTGTGTGGTGTGTGTGTGTGAGTGTGTTGTGTGTGTGAGTGTGTTGTGTGGTGTGTGTGTGTGAGTGTGTTGTGTCTGTGAGTGTGTGTGAGGGTGTGAGTGTGTGAGTGTGTTGTGGTGTGTGTGTGTGAGTGTGTTGTGTGGTGTGTGTGTGTGTTGTGCTGTGTGAGTGTATGTGGATGTGTGTGTACGTGCGTGCACATGTGTGTTTGTGTGTGTGTGGTGTGTTGTGTGTGTTGTGTGCTGTAAGTGTGTATGTGTGTGTGTGGTGTGTGTGTGTGTGTGTGTGTGTGTGTGTGTGTGTGTGTGTGTGTGTGTGTGTGTGTGTGTGTGTGTGTGTGTGGTGTGTGTATTAAGCACTGTTGAGGACCACTTATTCTGGACAACATCTTGAACAGGTTTTGTTTGGTAAATTCAATTATAACTAAAAATCTGCTGCCAAGGTTGCTTCATTCAATTTGTTCAGAGTAGCTGGAAACACATACAATTTATTGAAGATTATGCGAGGATTGTCAGTGATAGCATTGGCTGTTGAGTGTTAGGCTTCTGGAGAGGAGTGTTGACCGAGTTCCCCTTCACTGATCGGACAGAGATCGAAACATCAGCCACCCTGCAGCTGCCTTACATCATGATCCAAGCACCAGGAGAGGCACTAACTGGTTCTGTTCCTGGGGCACATACACCGAACGTGTAGATACTATTTGTAGAGGATGCACTGGAGCCAGTGGATTGTTATTTACAATTCTGTGGCGGTTGGAGCCCTGGGGAAAGGTTGAAACAACTGATCCATTCCCCGAACTTGTTGTAAAACTAGCAATTAGAGCAACAGACGTTTCAGTAAGCATGAGGAGCAAATGGAGACCATTTAGCCCATCAAGCCAGCACTCTTTTTATTCACTCACAAGTCATTGACGTCACGGACAATGCCAGCATTTATTGCCTGCCCCTAATTGCTCCTGAACTGAGGAGTCAACCACCTTGGTGGGTCTGGTATTGGTATTGGTTTATTATTGTCACTTGTACCGAGGTACAATGAAAAACTTGTCTTACAAACCAATCGTACAGGTCAATTCATTACACTGTGCAGTTACATTAAGTTAGTACAGAGTGCATTGATGTAGTACAGGTAAAAACAGTACAGAGTAAAGTGTCACAGCTACAGAGAAAGTGCAGTGCAATAAGGTGCAAGGTCACAAGGTAGATCTCAAGGTCATAGTCCATTCATCGTATAAGGGAACCGTTCAATAGTCTTATCACAGTGAGGTAGAAGCTGTCCTTAAGTCTGGTGGTACGTGCCCTCAGGCTCCTGTATCTTCTACCCGATGGAAGAGGAGAGAAAAGAGAATGTCCCAGGTGGGTGGGGTCTTTGATTATGCTGGCTGCTTCACCAAGACAACGAGAGGTAAAGACAGAGTCCAAGGAGGGAAGGCTGGTGTCCGTGATGCTCTGGGCTGTGTCTACAACTCTCTGCAGCTCCTTACGGTCCTGGGCAGAGCAGTTGCCGTACCAAGCCGTGATACATCCAGATAGGATGCTTTCAATGGTGCATCGGTAAAAGTTGGTGAGAGTCAAAGGGGACAAACCCAATTTCTTTAGCCTCCTGAGGAAGTAAGAGGCGCTGGTGAGCTTTCTTGGCCGTGGCATATATGTGATTTGACCAGGACAAGCTGTTGGTGATGTTCACTCTCAGAAACTTGAAGCTCTCAACCCTCTTGACCTCAGCACCAATGATGTAGACAGGTGCATGTACACCGCCCCCTTTCCTGAAGTCAATGACCAGCTCTTTTGTTTTGTTGACATTGAGGGAAAGGTTGTTGTCATGACACCATTCCACTAAGCTCTCTATCTCCTTCCTGTACTCCGACTCATCGCTGTTGGAGATACGGCCGACAACGGTGGTATCATCTGCAAACTTCTGGAGTCATATGTTCTGGGTCTGGAGTCATATGTTGGCCAGAAGGGCCAAGAACTGCAAAGTCATAGGGTGGTACAGCACAGGAACAGGCCCTTCGGCCCACCGAGTCCGTGCCGACCACCCAAGAGGACACGGAGGGCTTAGGTTTGTGATCAGAGGTGAGGGATTTAAAAGGGACATCAGGGGCAGCTTCTTCACACAAAGGGTATTTGGAATGAGCTGCCAGAAATAGTGGTTGAGGCAGCAACATTTAAAAGCCATCTAGATAAGTCCATGGATAGGAGAAGTTTAGAGGGCTATGGGCCAAACACGGGTAGATGGGACAAGCTCGCTGGGCAACACAGTCGGCATGGATGAGTTGGGCCAAAGGACCTGTTTCCGTGCTGTATATGACTTTGAGGCAGGCACGGTAGTGTAGCGGTTAGCATAACACTATTACAGCGCCAGCGAGCCGGGTTCAAATCCGGCCACTGTTTGTAAGGAGTTTGTACGTTCTCCCCGTGTCTGCGTGGGTTTCCTCCGGGTGCTCCGGTTTCCTCCCACATTCCAAAGACGTACGGGTTAGGAAGTTGTGGGCGTGCTATGTTGGCGCCGGAAGCGTGGCGACACTTGTGGGCTGCCCCCAGAACACTCTACGCAAAAGATGCATTTCACTGTGTGTTTCGATGTACATGTGACTAATAAAGAGATCTGATCTGATCTGATCTATGACCCATCTACACCAATCCCATTTTATTCTCCCCACATTCCCACGAACTCCCCTCAGATTCGAACACTCACTTACACACCAGGGGCAATTTACAGCAGCCAATTAACCCACCAACCCGCACGTCTTTGAGATGTGGGAGGAAACCGGAGCACCTGGAGGAAACCCACGGGGGTCACAGGGAGAACGTGCGAACTCCACACACAGACAGCGCCAGAGGTCGGGATCGAACCCGGGTCTCTGGAGCTGTAAGGCAGCGGCTCTACCCGCTATGCCACTGTGCCTCCCTCCTTTGAAGGACATTAGTAAAAGCAGAGCAGTCCTTTGGTTCGATAGGGTTTATTTGTTTGTTCATTTTTTTGTGATGTCGCAGTTGCTGGTAAGGCACTGATCTTCACTGGGACTAGTCATAGAACATAGAACTGGCGTAATCTCAGTCTGGAGAGTAAGGTTGATGGATTTTTGGACGCGATTTGGGGATTGTTTTTGGAGTGAGACAGGGGACCAGCCCTGACGTTATTGAACGGTGGGGTTGGCTCAACAGGCTAGTTCCTCCTGCTGGTTCCTCAGGTGTCGCACTTCAGACACACGGGTCATCTGCTGGGTTTAAGCAGATGAATGATTCACCTGCTCGGCCTAATGGTATGCGGTCTCAGCAAATCCAGGGAAAACAGGAAGTGGGATTGATCTTGGAAAGGAAAACATCTAACCTGTTTAGTTGTGCCTGACCAAGGGCAGAAAGCTGGAAAAAGCACAAGTTATGGCAAAATGTCACTTCACAACACACACAGTGTAACACGGCTTTGATACGCTGACCAAAGATACACTTTGGAAAATCCTTCCTTTCCATCTCCTACTCTACTTCCAAAGTATTTTGTCCCTTTACGTGGAGTAGATGTAAACGGGCTCTCTGTGTGGCTGGGAGGTATTTAGTTTCCTGTGTTTACAGTGTGCAGTTGAAGTGTTGGACTTGCTGAAGTAAAAGTCTGAACCAACGTGCTTGCAGACTCCTGAACTAGCCTCCTCGGTTCGGTGAAGGAGGCTCTCAAACTTCAGATTTACCAGTGCAAATGTCTCCCAAACATTTCAGTGACAGGATTATGAAAGAGAAGGTTTTCTGTGGCACGTGGAGTGAAACATTCTGAAGGCCAGGCAGCAACATGAATGAAGCTTTGCAAACAGACATGACCCTTGTATGTTCCGGGTATTGGCATACTGTGGCATGTGATTTTGCCCTGTCGGTGATAAACATTGCCTGCAAGAGTAACAGGCCAAAGCACCAGTGTAAGGCTGCAGAACATTGCAACGTCAGTCACTCACACGGAGCTGTGATGCTGAGGCCTTGGTCACACTGAGGAGCGATTTACCTGAAGCTCTTTCCCTGGATATCTCACTGCTGTTGGGGGAAGAGGAACGGCGACAGCAAATCCTGGGATTCAAATCATCAGCTTTCTCTTCCAATCCCTTGGGGAATTGCGGGTCCACATCTTACTAAAAACCCTCAGCCCTTCACTGTTTTCTCTGTAACATCCTGCAGCCCCGACACCCTACCCTGTCCTCTCATCCCATCCAACCCTACACCCCTCCTCGTCTCTGTAACCCCCTCCGGCCCCAACACCCCTCCCTGTCTCTGTAACCCCCTCCAGCCCCTACACCCCACCCTGTCCTCTCATCCCATCCAACCCTACACCCCTCCCTGTCTCTGTAATCCCCTCCAGCACCTACACCCCTCCCTGTCTCTGTAACCCCCTCTGGCCCCTACAACTCACCCCGTCTCTGTAACCTCCTCTGGCCCCTACACCCCACCCCATCTCTGTAACCCTTTCCAGCCCCTACACCCCTCCGTATCTCTGTAACCCCCTCCGGCCCCGACACCACTCAAGATCAATGCATATTCCAGATCCTTCCTCGGGAACATCCCTGATTCCTGTCACTTGGTCGTTGGCAGCTGTGCCTTCATCTGCCTGGGGTCCTGAGTCCACAGTTTCTGCTGAATTCTCTCTCTTTCTCTCTATCTCCACTGTTCACAGAACACTACAGCACAACAGGCCCTTCGGCCCGCAATGTCTGTGCTGACCATGATGCCAGATTAAACTAAATCCCTTCTTCCTGCACATGATCCACATCCCTCCAGTCTCTGCACATTCATGTGTCTGTCTAACAGCCTCTTAAACACCTCTATCGTATCTGCCTCCACCACCACCCCTGGCAGCCCGTTCCAGGCACCCACCACTCTCTGTGTAAAAAACTCGCCCCGCACATCTCCTTTAAACTTTCCCCCTCTCACCTTAAATGCACGCCCTCTGGTATTTGGCATTTCCACCCTGGGATAAAGATTCTGTCTACCCTATCTCTGCCTCTCATAATTTTATAAACTTCTATCAGGTCTCCCCTCAGCCTCTGACGCACCTGAGAAAACAACCCAAATCTGTCCAACTTCAATTTATAGTTCGTACCCTCTAATCCAGGCAGCATCCTGGGTGAACCTCTTCAGCACCCTCTCCAAAGCCTTCACATCCTTCCTGTAATGGGGTGACCTGTACCGCCCCTTTTTTTTACAAAGCGTTTATTCGTTAAAAACACTACAAAAAAACAACCAACAGCAAATACGCTACACCTAGTACAGAAAGAAACAACCCGGCCAAAACCAATACCCGCGCAACACTACGCCCGCTACCGCAACACACGACACTTCATATCAAAATCGCATCGGTCTCGTCCACGACACACACGATCCCCTGAGGGGCCCACCGAGCGCGGAACTCGGCCCCGTACTGCCCCTCCCACAGTGTGACACTCTGTCAGTACCGTCCCTCCTACAGTGTGCCCCTCCCTCAGTACTGCCCCTCCCTCAGTACTGCACTGAGTGCGCTAGTCCATTATGAAATATAGAAGTAAAGTTTAAAAGCGTGAATTCCCTCTGTTTGCTTTCCATTAATAAATGGGTGAATGTCATTAGTTAAACCCATCTGGTTCCCCAGTGTCCCTCAGAGAAGGTCTGCTGTCTCCTGCCCGACTCTGGGCTGGATGTGCCTGCAGACCCTCCAATGGTCAACTCTGAAGTTCCAGCTGGAAAATGCCCCCACCCTCGCCTCCCGTGGGAGCACCTCTGCTCCCCGACTGCCGGAGGTGAAGGTGTCATCTCAGCACCACCTCCTCGGGAATGACAATCAATACCCCCCTTGCCAGAGACACCCGTTAACAGATGAATTAAAAATCCCTCTGTCCGACATCTCACCATCCGGAGTGGCAGCTGCTGACTTACTTGTACAAGGGATCCCCGTGCACCCCATTCCTGATCCGGGAAACATTCCCCGTGGAAAATGCTGGAATCTTACAGCTTTCCGCCTGCTTTCACACTATCGTGAATTTTTCTGGTCCATCGATACTGCGAACACAGGCTGTTTAATTTTTAATTAATTAATTGGCAAGCAGACCCATTAGAGAGAGGGATAACAGCGGCTGAATTTCATAAATTAAGCTGTGTGTTAGAGGGTATTACACAGCCATAATTACGAATTCAAAAGCATGCATTATTGGGGAATAATGCACCTTAGGATTAGCTGAGGCAATAAGATCTGGTTCGGGCCCAAACTAATCCTGATGTGCAATATTCCCCAAAGTTTGCATCGTTCTCATTTATTATTGCTTAATTGAAAAAGGTTTGTGCTTTGCTATCACGAGATAAAGTAATTATGTTATTCAAACATGCAATAATCAAATTCACACATTTATTAACGGAAAACAAATAGTGGCGATGTTCTCTTCTGAACTTCACTGTTATATTCGAGTGCAGAAGCTCAGGCTAACACTCCCAGCACAGTACCGTCACACTGAGGGAGGGGCTGTACTGAGGGAGGGTCACACTGTGGGAGGGGCAGTACTGAGGGAGCCCCACACTGTGGGAGGAGCAGTACTGAGGGAGCGCCGCACTGTGGGAGGGGCTGTCCTGAGGGACCGCCGCACTGTGGGAGGGGCAGTACTGAGGGAGGGTCACACCATGGGAGGGGCAGTACTGCAGGGGTGGAAGGGATGTACAAAGGGATAACATTATAAAAATGGCAGTATCAAGGGAGCGCTGCATTTCTACTGCAACTTCCACATCCCTTCTGTGTCAACCCCAGAACGCTTTGCAGTGCAATCGCTGTGCCTTGTGCGGAGACAGGGAAGCTCCTTTGTGCAATTGTTCTCCCACAGATTGCAATGTGACATGATGATCTGGTTTGCTGTCGACATTAGATAAGGTCAGTTAAAAAAGGAGCAGTGTCCTTACCCAAGAGCTGGAGAAAATAGGAGCGGGAGTAGGCCACTCGGCCCCTCAGACCTCTCCCGCCATTCAATATGATCCTGGCTGATCTCCCCCAGGCCTCATCCCCTCAATATCTGGTATGATTGTGCCCGTGATGGAGCTGGCTGAGTCTCTGTATCCTTTATAATTATAACATAGAACAGTACAGCACAATACAGGCCCTTCGGCCCACAATGTTGTGCTGACCTTTAACCCTCATCTAAGACTAGCTAACCCCTTCCTCCCACGTATCCCCCTATTTTAAATTCCTCCATATGCTCATCTGGTAATCTCTTGAACTTGACCAATGTACCTGCCTCCACCACCACCCCAGGCAGCACATTCCATGCCCCAACCACTCTCTCGGTGAAAAACCTCCCTCTGATATCTCCCTTGAACTCCCCACCCATTACTTTAAAGCCATGCCCTCTTGTATTGAGCATTGGTGCCCTGGGAAAAATGTGTTGGTTGTCCACTCTATCTATTCCTCTTAATATTTTGTACACCTCTATCATGTCTCCTCTCATCCTCCTTCTGTCCAGAGTAAAGCCCTAGCTCCCTTAGTCTCTCCTCATAATGCAATATCTCTGCTTTTAAATTCCAACCCTCTTTCAATAACGGCAATATCCCACTTACCACTACTGTACCAGCCTGTTAACTTACTTCCATGGTTCATACACGAGTACACCAGATCCCTCCGTACTTCACCCATTTACAGCCTCACTCTGCTGAGATAATAGTCTGCTGTAGATTCCTCTTACTGAAGTGCATGACTTTGACAAGAGAGGCTGGATAGCGCAGGAGGCGAAGGGGTGACCTTATTTTGAGGTTTATAAAATGATGAGGGCATGGATAGGATAGATAGTTACTGTCTTTTTCCCAGGGTAGGAAGGTCGAACAGTAGAGGGCATAGGTTTAAGGTAAGAGGGGAAAGGGGATCAGAGGGGCAACTTTCTCAGTCAGAGGGTGGTGGGTGTCTGGAACGAGCTGCCAGAGGAAGTGGTAGAGGCGGGTACAATTACGTTTAAAAGACGTTTGGATAAGTCCATGGATCGGAAAGGTTCAGGGGGAAATGGACCGAATGTGGGGAAATGGGACTCGCTCAGGGAGACACCTTGGTCAGCATGGACGAGTTGGGGTGAAGGGCTTGTTGCCGTGCTGTGTAGCTCCATGACTCAGTTACATTAAATTCCATTTGCCAGTCGCTCTGTCCTGCATCCATATCCCGTTATAGTCTAAATATCCTCATCACAGTACCCGTTGGAACCTGCTATAACATCAGCAGACTTCAATACCTTACACTCTGCCCCCCTCCTCCATGTGATTAATGTAAATAAAAAAGTAATTTCAAACTAAGAACTGATTGTTGGGGCATTTCACTATCACATCTTTCCATCTGAAAAAGAAGAACTCTTGACCTCACAATCTACCTCGTTATGACCTTGCATCTTATTGTCTGCCTGCACTGCACTTTCTCTGTAACTGTAACACTTTATTCTGCATTCTGTTATTGTTTTCCCTTGTACTACCTCAACGCACTGATGTGATGAATTGATCCGTATGAATGGTATGCAAGACAAGTTTGTCACTGTACCTCGGTCCATGTGATAATAATAAACCAATTCCAATTCCAAAAAGACTCCTTTATAGTGACTTTGTGTCTTCTGTGTGATAACCAGTCTTCAACTGATGCTAACACACTCCCCACAATACTAGCCTGCAGTTGCATAGACTATCAAGAAAAGTCAGTGCTTGAGGTTAGTAACTGTTAATTAGTAATTGGTTTATTATTGTCACACGTACCGAGACACAGTGAAAAACATTTGTTTGCGTGCCATCCAGACAGATGATTCCATACATAAGTACATCAAGCTAGTAAAGGAGAAAGAAAACAGAATGCAGAATAAAGTGTTACAGTTACAGAGAGAGTGCAGTGCAGGCAGACAATAAGGTGCAAGGTCATGACGAGGTAGATTGTGAGGTTAAGAGTTCATCTTTATTGTACTAGAGGTCTGTTCAAGTGGGATAAAATCTGTCCTTGAATCTGGATGGGATGTGTTCCCAAGCTTTTGTATCTTCTGCCTGATGGGAGGGGGGAGAAAGAGAGAATGACCAGAGTGGGAGGGGTCTTTGATTATGTTGGCTGCTTTCCCAGGGCAGCGGGAAGTGTAGACAGAGTCCATGGAGGGGAGGCTGGTTTGTGCGATGGACTCTCTGCACTTTCTTGTGATCTTGGCAGAGCAGTTGTCACACCAAGCTGTGAAGCATCTGGATAGAATGCTTTCTATGGAGTATCTGTAAAAATTGGTGAGGGTCATCTGGGACATTCCGATTTTCCTTAGCCTTCTGAGGAAGAAGAGGTGCTGGTGTGCTGTTTTGGCCGTGGTGTCCATGTGGTTGGACCAGGACAAGCTGTTGGTGATGTTTACAGCTAGGAATTGAAGCTCTCAACCATCTCCACCTCAGCACCGTCGACACAGACAGGGGCTTGTGCTCTATCCGTTTCCTGAAGTCAATGACTAGCTCCTTCATTTTGCTGACATTGAGGGAGAGGTTGTTGCCTTGACACCATGTCACTAGGGTCTCTCTCTCTCTCTCCTTCCTGTTCTCCGTCTCATCGTTGTCTGAGATCTGGCCCACTACGGTGGTGTCATCTGCAAACTAGGAATTTGAGGAGAAACCTGGGTGCGGGTTGTGGGAATAATTGGGTCAGGTCTTCTCAAAGTATGTAAGAGAGAGATGTCAGTACATCCAAAGTGCTTAAGTACATCTGTGCGAGGAGCTGGGTGGAAGTCAACACCAAGTTTGATCGCATCTATGATACTAGCAGGCGGAAGGTAGCCAGGGAGCACACACACACTGACTCTTTCCATCTGTAATGCCGCAAAGCTTCTCCTCTGTTCCACAGGAAACGTGTCTGGCCCTGAATCACGTAAGGAGACACTAGAATAGGTTCAGCCAAAGAGGGAGGAGATGAGAGGTGAAGAGCCCTAGGGAGGGACTTCCATTGCTCGATCGAGGGAGGATCGAGAGGCCAGGATTGGAGAAGTGCGGAGATTTCAGAGATGGTTGGTGGAGTTTGTAGATAGTGAGGAAAGTTGTCGAGGGGCACAGCAGGACACGGAGAGCCAGGAGACTGCAGACGCTGGGATCTGGAGCAAAAGGCAAGCTGCTGGAGGAACTCAGCAGGTCGAGCAGCATCTGTGGAAGCAGAGGGATGGTGGGATGGTCAACGTTTTGGGTTGAGAGCTCATGTCAAGGCTGAGAGCGTAGAGGGGAGGTAGCCTGCATAAAGGCGCGAGAGGGAGAGGTGAGGCAGGAGCTGGCAAGCGGTGAGGAGGGGGTGACGGGCAGATGGGGGAGGGGGGAGTGGGAACAGCGACAGAGGCTGCGAGGTGAGAGGTGGGGGTGACAGAGGGCTGCAGATGGTGGGATCTGATAGGAGAGGAAGGTGGAGCCTGGAGGTAGGGAGGGCAGATGGGAACAGTGGGGGGGGGGACCCAGGGGGAGGGGTGTGTGGGTGACGGGCAGATGGAGAGGGCGGAGGGGGAGGGAGGGGAAAGGAAACTGAGAAACAGGGGGCTGGGGGGGGTGGGCTGCAGATTTGGAAGGAAGGGTTTGTAGGAAGAACGTGGGGAGATCAGGAGGAGAGAGAAAAGGGACGGAGAGGCAGCAGGTTACCTGAAACCGGAGAGTTCAGTGTTCATGCCGTCGGGCTGTAGACTGCCTATCTGCTGAGGACAGACAGGTCGGTGTGGGAATGGGGAGGGGAAGTTGAAGCTCCCACCGGGAGCTCAGCCAGCGAGACCCAATCGCAGACTGGGCGACTGCTCTGCTGATCACATGGGCTCTGTCCAAGGGAGGCAGTGGAAGCAGGTACGACAGCAACGCTTAGAGGCAGTTAGACAGGTATGTGAACGTGCAGGAAATGGAGGGATGTGGACCTTGTGCAGGCAGATGGGACTCATTAGATTGGCATCATGGCCAGCACAGACGTGGTGGGCCGAAGGGCCTGTTCCTGTGCTGTACTGTTCTATGGAGACACAAGGTTCTGCAGATGCTGGAATCTGGAGCAACACACAAGATGCTGGAGGAGCTCAGTGGGTCAGGCGGCATCTGTGGAGGCACCATCTGCCCTCCCCACCCTCCCTTACTTGATTCCATGCTCCACCCTCTCCTATCAGATCCCACCATCTGCAGCCCTCTGTCACCCCCACCTCTCACCTCCCAGGCTCTGTCGCTGCTCCCACTCCCCCCTCCCCCATCTGCCCGTCACCCCTCCCCACCTGGATCCACCCATCACCTGCCAGCTCTTGCTTCACCCCCTCCCCCTCGCCTCTTTATACCGGCCATCTCCCCTCGATCTTTCAGTCCAGATGAAGAGTCTCGACTCAAAACGTTGACTGTCCATTCCCCTCCACGGATGCTGCCTGACCCGCTGAGTTCCTCCTGCACCTTGTGTGTTGCTCTGCACTGTTCTATGTTTTATGACTGTTGTTGTGGAGCAGGTTCTATAGGATGAGACCAGTGAGGCAAGGACTGGCATTCTAATTTAGTCATTAGAAGGACATTCAGCCCATCATGCCCATGCTGGCTGCCAACAAAGCAATCCCATCAGTCCCATTCCCCTTATTTCCTTGTACCCTTGCAAATTACTCACTCTTTCAAATGCCCCTTACTTTGCCACCCACCTACACTAGGAGCAATCTATAGCGACCAATTAACCTACCAACCCACCTGTCTTTGGGATGTGGGAGGAAACCGGAGCACCCTGGGGGAACCCATGGATCACAGGGAGAATGTACAAACTCCACACAGACAGCACTGGAGGTCAGGATTGATCAGGGGTCGCTGGTGCAGGGAGGCAGTGGCTCAACTCACTGCCCCACCATTTAAAAGTTTCTAAACCAGGAGTCGGTGATCTCAGCAGTGAATGGGGAGTTAGGACACAGGCTGCAGAGGAGAGGAGGGCGAGAGAGATCGGGCTGACTCCATTGGACTCACATGTGAAGATCGAACACAGAACAGTACAGCACAGGAACAAGCCCTTCCGCCCACAATGTCTGTACCGAACACAATGCTGGATCCCTTCTGCCCGCACGTGATCCGTATCCCTCCATTCCCTGCATATTCACCGTGTCTAACAGCCTCTTAAACACCTCCATCGTATCTGCCTCCACCACCAGCCCTGGCAGCCCGCTCCAGGCACTCACCACTCTCGGTGTAAAAAACTTGCCCCACACATGTCCTTTAAACTTAGCTCCTTCTCACCTTAAATGCATGCCCTCTAGTATTTGACATTCCTACCCTTGGAAAAATATTCTTGACTGTCTACCCTATCTATGCCTTTCATAATTTTATAAACTTCTATCAGGTGTCCCCTCAAACTCCAGAGAAAGCTACCTATGTTTGTCCAACCTCTCCTTATAGCACATGCCCTCTAATCCAGGCAGCATCCTGGTGAACCTCTTCTGCACCCTCTCCAAAGCCTCCACATCCTTCCTGTAATGGGACGACCAGAAATGCACACCATAGTCCAAGTGCGTCCTTCCAAAAGCCCCAGAAGAAGAATTCAGGCATGAGGCTGGGATGGAGAGGGTGATGTTAGGACAGGGTTAGCAGTGTAGAGGGAATCTATTCAGTGACTTCTTTGCTTTAAAAAAAAACAGAGAAAATCTCTTCTGAGGAGTCTGGCTTTGAATACATAAAAAAGTGCTGCCTCAGTTGTACACATTGGGGAAGGTGCTTATACTGTGATAATTATCATCAAGGAATATTAATGTGTTCAGCATTTGCAACCTGAAAACTCATTATAACCCAAGCAGCACACATCATCTGCGGACAGAGAACTTTGCCAGAATTTTTCCATCATTGGGGTCACTGTCTGTGTTAGTCAGAGCTATACTGCTGCTTTATACCGTAAGTCCTTGTAGACAAAATGATTGTTTTTTTTTGTGTTTGAAAGTTAAAAGCCACCTTTTTTACACCCAACTTGTATTTTTTTGGAGTGTGTCTATATTTTTTAGCTGGTTATTTAACCAGTCCTCCCCAGGAAAAGGTTCTTCTGAGAATTGAACAGTTGCAGGGAAGAGTTGATTGTGTGCAGTGCGCACAGAGAGAAGGGTTAGATCAGTGCATCTCCCGGTCCCAATCCCTCCTGGGCTGGTAATTACTGCTTCATTAGTGATTGGCACAGTATCCTGTGGCTAAATTTAATCAAATGCTTCAGTATGGCATGGTACTAATTGCAAAAAATTCCAGTTCAGGATTTTGAAAGGATTTTTTTTCCACCTTTACAATGCCGGTGAGCTGCTGAATAATTTATCAACAATTTCCAGAATTTAAACGTATCTCATGGAGTAAAAGTACCTGAAACCGGTTCACAATGTGCCCACCTCCAGGCATTCCACCTCCGGCCGTTCCACCCATGCCCTCAGTGTTTGCTACAGTTTCGTTTTTTTAATGTGGGTTGTCAAAAGTTCAAAAACATTAGGATTTTGTTTCTTAAATTTATGGAATCATGAAAGTTTACAGCACTGAATGAGGCCATTCAGCTCATCAGGCCCTGACTAGCCACCGCAAGTAGACTTTGGGTTTAGTCACGTCCCACTCAGTCTGAAGCCCTGCAGATCCCAATTCTTCAAGGGCTCATCCACGTTGTTGGAATTGGAATTGGTTTATTATTGCCACATGTACTGAGATACAGTGAAAAGCTTTTGTTTACGTGCCATCCAGACAGATCATTCTGTACATAAGTACATTGAAGTAGTACAAAACAAAAGTAGAATGCAGAATATAGTGTTACAGTTACAGAGAAGGTGCAGTGCAGGCAGACAGTAAGGTGCAAGGTCATAACGAGGTATATTGGGAGATCAGGAGTTCATCCTTTAGCGTAGGAGAGGTCCGTTCAAGAAGCTGATAACAGCGAGATAGAAGCTGTCCTCGAGGCCTAGTGGACGTGCTCTCAGGCTTTTGTATCTTCTGCCCAATGGGAGAGGAGGGAGAAGAGAGAATGTCCGGGGTAGGAGGGGGTCTTTGATTATGCTGGCTGCATTATCGAATGCAGCAAGAAGTGTAGACAGAGTCCAGGGAGGGGAGGCTGGTTTCCGAGATGCCCTGAGCTGTGTCCGCAACTCTCTGCAGTTTCCTGCAGTCCCGGGCAGAGCAGTTGCCGTACCAAGCCGTGATGCATCCGGATAGGATGCTTCCTGTGGTGCATCTGTGAAGATTGGTGAGGGGTCATTGGGGACGTGCCGAATTTCTTTAGCCTTCTGAGGGAGTAGAGGCGTTGATGTGCTTTCTTGACCGTGGCGTCTACGTGGCTGGACCAGGAGAGTGTCTGCCTCCACCACCATTCCAGGCAGCGTATTCTGGACCCCAAACCATTTGCGGGTGAAGTAATCTTTCCTCAGCTCCCCTTGAATCTTTCTGCTCCTGAACTTCACTATCTGCCCTTGTTCACTGACCTCTTCACCGAGTAGAGATGGTTCCTCCTCTTCACTCATCTACTTGCCTCAATTAACTCTCCCTTCCATCTTTCCAAAGAAAACACCCTCAGCTCCTCACATCACCGAAGCTCCCTAACTGCAGCCACAGCCTCGTAAATCCCCTCGTAAATGTAACGGAAAGCACGCCTCCGACTTTACTGCCCAATTTCTCCTCTCACTGCGAGGTACAGCAAACGATGATACTTATCCTGTCCTCAGTGAATGAGGGTTTCTACACCTCTGACTCCAGCAACTTTTCCTGCCCTTGTTTGCCTTTTAGTTTGTCAACACTGAGTGGGATTATCAGGATGGCCGGTGTGGGAGATGTTTAACCGAGGCAGGATGCTCAGATGTGGAACAGATGTGGGCAGGTGGGGAGGGAGCAGTCTAGTCACTGGGGTTGTGGAGAGAGTGTCTGGGCTCTGGCACACAGTCTAGGGTTTAGTCTCCTTCAGTGAGAACGTGTGATGAACCATCCCCCCACCCCTCCTCCCGCCTCTCCTCTCTCTCTCTTTCCCTCTCTCTCTCTCCCCTCACACTCTCTCTCCCCCCTCTCTCTCTCTCTCCCCCCACCTCTCACTTTCTGTCTCTCTCTCTCTCCCCCTCCCCATCTCCCTCTTCCCCTCGTACCCTCCCTCCCTCCGAATGTGGGCTGACTGGTGATGGCTGCAGCTCTCTGCCTGCTCCCTCCCTGTGCCACACGATCTGCCCTGCTAGTATTTGCCTGAGTCTCCTGGTGGAATTCATTCAAATTAAACCAGTGGGAAACTGTGCCCAAATCCCCAAATGCTGAGTCCCTCTTCTTCATCAGAATTCCAGCAAAGAGAGTAATTAAAGCAAGAAATTAATTCTGCTATAAGCAGAGGAGGCACAAAATAACTGATATTAGAATCTCGATGATGAATGCTTGGCATCAAGGGAACTCCCCTGAGAGGATAAAAGATTTCACAGAGTTTTTTTTGCATATCACAGTTTTCTCATTATGAAAACCCAGAGAATATTGGCGAGTGCATACATGATATGTTAAAAGAGTAGCGTGAAAAAAAGGCAGCCACTTGTTCACCAGATACATCTTAATTAGTGGCCTCTTTAGTCTGTGGAAACACAAGAAACTCTGATGATAATAGACTTTTTGGGGCTGCAGTCTAAATCTGGAGCTTTGGGGGGGGCTCTCGGCATACTTGCCGGAGGCCTCTCTGTCCTTGTGGGCTTTTATTCTGGTTCTAATTGTAGCCAGTTTATTACCAGCTGACACCAGGACACTGACATAAATGGAGTAATAAAACCTCACGCACAGGCGAGGGGAAATATGTCGGGCTGTAATTGAAGGCTGTGAGCACATTTGCCTCTCGTAACTGCCGCTTGCAAATATTAGCCGTGCCTGGTTTTTGTAGTTAATCATTATGAAAGTGCTCCATAAAGTGGCTCTGCACTATGATTTGTGTCTGAGCTTTCAAGTGTGTGGTTGTGTGTGTCTGTGTGTGTGTGTGTGTCTGTGTGAATGTGTACCTGAGCCTTTGTGTGCATGTATGTGTGTCTTTCTAAGCTTTTACCTGTATGAGTGTGCATGTTGGTACGTGTATGTGCAAGCACAGCTGTGTGTTTGCAGGTATGTGTGTGTGTGCGTCTGGGCATGTGTGTTTGTGTCTGTGCATCAGTGCGTGCGTGTGTGTGTGTGTGTGTGTTTGTGCGCGCGTGTGTGTGTGTTTGTGTGTGTGTGTGCGCATGTGTGTGTGTTTGTGCGCGCGTGTGTGTGTGTGTGTGTGTGTGTGTGTCTGATCTTTTGTGTGTGTCTGTGTATGCCTTCCCACCCTAGACATTCTCTCTTCTCCCCCCTCCCATCGGGCAGAAGATACAAAAGCCTGAAAGCACAAACCACCAGGCTCAAGGACAGCTTCTATCCCGCTGTTATAAGTATTGAATAGTCCCCTAATATGATAAGATGGACCCTTAATCTAACAATCAACCTCGTCATGGCCTTGCACCTTATTGTCTGCCTGCACTGCACTTTCTCTGTAACTGTAACACTTTATTCTGCATTCTGTTATGGTTTTCCCTTGTACTACCTCACTGCACTGTGTAATGAAATAATTTGTATGGATGGCATGCAAAACAAAGTTTTTCACTGTACCTCAGTACATGTGACAATAATAAACTAAGTTACACATCTATACATTCATGTGTGTGTACATGCACATGTGTGTGTGCATATGTATGTATGTGTATATTTACACACACACACACGGAATTTGGTTTCTGATCGTATCATCACAACAACAACCTCTGGGCTGCAAAGTGTCCTGAGGTGCCTCACCGAAGTGTTAGCAGGTAAAATTTCATCCCAAGCCAATTGACAAGTTAGGGTTCAAGAAGTGTCTTGAAGAGGGAAAGTTTACAGAGTGTCCTCCGGTATGGAGCCAGCAGCAGAGCAATAGAAATCGGTGATGCCTGTGAGACCAGAGTTGGAGAGTTGTATGGTTGTCTGGTTGGAGGGAAGCACAGAGACAGGGAGGGGAAAGCCCACAGTGAGATTACTATCCAAGGTGCCAGTGAGGATCTGTGAGTCTGGGGGGTGGGGGCAGGAGAACTGGGCGATTCGAGGTACAGTACAGGCAGGTTTTAGATGAGGTTGAGTTCACGGGAAGGTGGGAGATGGGCAGGGAGGGGGCCGGGAAGGCGGGAACAAAGTTGGGTGCGGGTTTCTGCAGCAGGAGAGATAGAGATGGACGAGAGGCCAATGGAAAGGAAGAGGAAACTTGTGCACGCATTCAGAGGTCAGGGATCAATAGGGACATGAAACCTGAAGCTGGAAGAAGCCAATCTCCTCCACAGCCATTCATTGATGCCTTGCCCCAAGTCCACTTCCCATCACTCTATCATAGAATCATAGAACCATAGAACCATAGAACCATACAGCACAAAACAAGCCCTTCGGCCCACCATGTTGTGCCGTCCATCAGACCACCCTCACACTATCTAACCCCTTACTCCCGTATATCCCTCTATCTCACATTCCTCCATATGCCTATCCAACAAGCTCTTGAACCTGTCCAATGTATCTGCCTCCACCACCACCCCAGGCAGCACATTCCATGCACCAACCACTCTCTGGGTGAAAAACCTCCCTCTGACATCTCCCCTGAACCTCCCACCCATAACCTTAAAGCCATGACCTCTCGTCTTGAGCATTGGTGCCCTGGGAAGGAGGCGCTGACTGTCTACTCTATCTATTCCTCTCAATATTTTATATACCTCTATCATGTCTCCTCTCATCCTCCTCCTTTCCAGTGAATAAAGCCCTAGCACCTTAAGCCTCTCCTCATATTCAATACTCTCTAATCCAGGCAGCATCCTGGTAAATCTCCTCTGCACCCTCTCCAACGCCTCCACATCCTTCCTATAATGAGGCGACCAGAACTGAACACAGTACTCTAAGTGTGGCCTAACTAGAGTTTTGTAAAGCTGCATCATCACCTCACGGCTCTTAAACTCAATCCCGCGACTTATGAAAGCCAACATCCCATTGGCCTTCTTAACTGCTCTTTCCACCTGTGAGGCAACTTTCAATGAACTGTGAATATGAACCCCCAGATCCCTCTGCTCCTCCACACTGCCAAGTACCTTGCCGTTTACCCTGTACTCTGCCCTGGAGTTTGTCCTTCCAAAGTGTACCACCTCGCACTTCTCCGCATTGAACTCCATCTGCCACTTGTCAGCCCAGCTCTGCATCCTATCAATATCCCTCTGTAAGCTCCGACAGCCCTCCACACTATCCACAACACCGCCGATCTTAGTGTCGTCCGCAAACTTACTAACCCAGCCCTCCACCCCCTCATCTAAGTCATCTATAAATATCACAAAAAGTAGAGGTCCCAGAACCGATCCCTGCGGGACACCACTAGTCACTGCCTTCCAATCCGAGGGCACTCCTTCCACCACAACCCTCTGCTTTCTACATGCAAGCCAATTCCTAATCCACACAGCCAAGCTTCCTTGGATCCCTCGGCCTCTGACCTTCTGAAGAAGCCTACCATGAGGAACCTTATCAAACACCTTACTAAAATCCATGTAAACCACATCCACCGCACTGCCCTCATCAATCTTCCTGGTCACCTCCTCAAAGAACTCTATCAGGCTTGTGAGGCAAGATCTTCCCTTCACAAATCCATGCTGGCTGTCCCTAATCAGTCCATGATTCTCAAGATGTTCATAAATCCTATCCCTTAGAATCCTTTCTAACAGCTTACCCACCACAGACGTGAGACTCACCGGTCTATAATTCCCTGGCCTATCCCTATTACCTTTTTTGAACAAGGGGACAACATTCGCAACCCTCCAATCCTCCGGCACCACCCCCGTAGACAACGAGGACTCAAAGATCCTTACCAGCAGTTCAGCAATCTCCTCCCTAGCCTCTCGAAGCAGCCTGGGGAAAATCCCGTCAGGCCCCGGAGATTTATCTGTCTTAATATTATTTAACAACTTCAACACATCCTCTCTCTTGATATCAACAACCTCGAGAACATTAACCCTACCAGCACTCCCTTCCACATCATCAAGACCCCTCTCCCTGGTGAATACCGAAGAGAAGTACTCATTGAGAACTTCTCCCACTTCCGCCGCCTCCAGGCAAATTCTCCCACCTTTGTCCTTAATCGGACCTACCTTCACCCTAGCCATCCTCCTACCCTTCACGTACGTGAAAAAGGCCTTGGGACTTTCCTTAACCCTACTAGCCAAAGCCTTTTCATGTCCCCTTCTAGCTCTCCTCAGCCCTTTCTTAAGTTCCTTCCTTGCTACCCTATATTCCTCACGGGCCCTGTCTGAACCTTGCTGCTTATACCTCACGTATGTTACCTTCTTCTCCCTAACAAGTCGTTCCACCTCTCTCATCACCCACGGTTTCTTCACCCTGCCATTCCTTCTCTGCCTCACCGGGACATATTTATCCCTAACATCCTGCATAAGATCCCTGAACATCGACCACATCTCCATGGTACATTTTCCTTCAAAAAGGACATCCCAATTTACACTCCCAAGTTCTCTCCTTATAGCCTTGTAGTTCGCCCTTCCCCAATTGAAAAACCTCTTGTCCTCTCTGCACCTGTCCCTGTCCATGACAATTTTAAAGGTTATGGAGCAATGGTCACTGTCCCCCAAATGCTCACCCACCAATAGATCCTTCACCTGTCCCGGTTCATTTCCTAAAACTAGATCTAACATGGCATTCCCTCTAGTCGGCCTGTCAACATACTGCATCAGGAATCCCTCCTGGACACACTTAACAAATTCCGTCCCATCTAAACCTTTGGCACTAAGCAGGTTCCAGTCTATATTTGGGAAGTTGAAGTCTCCCATTATAACAACCCTGCTATTTCTGCTTCTCTCCAAACACTGCCTGCCAATCTGCTCCTCTATATCTCTACTGCTACCGGATCATCGATCCATTATCCTCAGTAACCGAGCAACCACTGCATCAAGGTAAATTGGTTTATTATTGTCACCTGTACCGAGGCACAGTGAAAGACTTGCATGCATCCATACAGATCATTTCATCACATCAGTTCATTGAGGTAGTACAAGGGAAAACAATAACAGAATGCAGAATAAAGTGTTACAGTTACAGAGGAAGTGCAGTGCAGGCAGACAATAAGGTGCAAGGTCATAACAAGGTAGATTGTGAGGTCAAGAGTCCCATCTTATTGTACTAGGGGACAGTTCAACAGTCTTATAACAGCGGGATAGAAGCTGTCCTTGAGCCTGGTGGTACGCGCTTTCAGGCTATTGTATCTTCTGCCCGATGGGAGAGGGGAGAAGAGAGAATGTCCGGGGTGGGTGGGGTCTTTGATTATGTTAGCTGCTTTACCGAGGCAGTGAGAAGTGTGAACAGAGTCCATGGAGGGGAAGCTGGTTTCCGTGATGCGCTGGGCTGTGTCCACAACTCTCTGCAGTTTCTTACAATCCAGGGCGGAGCAGTTGCCGTACCAAGCTGTGATACATTCAGATAGGATGCTTTCTATGGTGCATCGATCAAAATTGGTGAGGGTCAAAGGGGACATGCTGAATTTCTTTAGCCTCCTGAGGAAGCAGAGGCACTGGTGAGCTTTCTTGGCCATGGTGTAGAGGTAGATGGAATTCCAGAGGCAGACATCAATGGGTTTTTAGATGTTAAAGGAGTCAAGGGATATGGGGAGGTACAGGAAAGTGGGGCACAGGTAGAAGATCATCCATGACCTTACTGAATGGTGGAGCAGACAGGGAGGGGCTGAATGGCCTCCTCCTGCTTCTGTTCCTTATGTTCACAACATTCGATTACTGAAGTCTCTCCCCATCCCATTCCTTACTGGCCAGCCCTTGGTCTGAGAGGAAATCCCCTCAGTTCCAGACTCCACACCCAAGGGACTAGCCTCAGTATCTGACAATCTGCTGGAGGAACTCAGCAGGTTGAGCAGCATCTGTGGGGAGAAGGGAGTTGTTACGGGTAGGTGGGGGAACCACCAAGGAAGGGGTTGATGTATGAAGAGAGGTTGAGTAGGCCTCCTGCACCCCCCACCAACAGATGCTGCTCGACCCGCTGAGTTCCTCCAGCAGATTGTGTGTTGCTCCAGATTCCAGTATCTGCAGTCTCTTGTTTGTCTCCAACCTTAACATCCCCCCAACCCATCCTCGAACATAGAACATAGAACAGTAGAGCACAGGAACAGGCCCTTCAGCCCACGATGTTGTGCCAAATGAATTAAGCTGGTGATTAAACACCTAACTAAACTAATCCCTTCTGCCTGCACAATGTCCATATCCCCACCTCCCTCCACTCCCTGCACATCCACATGCCCACCTAAGAGCCTCTTAAACGCCTCTATAGTATCTACCTCCACCACCACCCCTAGCAGCACGTTCCAGGCACCCACCACTCTCTGTGTAAAAAAACTTGCCCCGCACATCTCTTTTGAACTTTCCCCCTCACCTTAAATGCACGCCCTCTAGTATTAGGCATTTCCACCCTGGGGACAAAGGCTGTCTACTCTATTTGTGCCTCTCATAATTTTATAAACCTCTATCAGGTCTCCCCTCAGCCTCTGCCACTCCAGAGAAAACAACCCAAGTTTGTCCAACCTCTCCTTATAGCACATGCCCTCTAATCCAGGCAGCATCCTGTTGAACCTCTTCTGCACCCTCTCCAAAGCCTCCATATCCTTCCTGTAATGGGATGACCAGAATTGAATGCAATACTTCAGCTGAAGCCTAACCAGGGTTTTATAAAGCTGCAAAATAACTTCCTGTGTCTTGAACTCAGTGCCTCGACTAATAAAGGCAAGCATGTCATACGCCTTCTTTACCGCCCTATCAACTTGGGCAGCCACTTTCAGGGAGCTATCAACCCAACCCTCACTCTGTACAAACCAACATAACACAGACGTTGCCAGGACTTGAGGTATGGTGGGAGATTGGACAGGCTAGGATTTTTTTCCCTTGGAGTGTAGGAGCCTGAGAGGTGACCATATAGAGGTGTATAAAATCATGAGGGGCATAGACAGGGCGAATGCATTCAGTCATTTTCCCAGGGTTGGAGAATCAAGAACTCGAGGGCATAAATCTAAGCTGAGAGGGGAGAGATTTAATAGGAACTTAAGGGGCATCGTTTTTACACAAAGGGTGGTCTGTATGTGGAACGAGCTGCCAGAGGAAGTGGTTGAGGCAGGTACAATAACAACATTTAAAAGGCACTTGGACAGGTACATGGATAGGAAAGGTTTAGAGGGATATGGGCCAAATGCAGGCAAATGGGACCAGCTTAGATGGAGCATCTTGGTCAGCATGGACCAGCTGGGCGGAAGGGCCTGTTTCCGTGCTGTATAACTCCATGACTCGAAGGACAACAGTGAACCTGCTGGGTTTTTTCAACAGACTGGTAGTTTCCTCGTGATTGTTAATCTTTTTTTAAAGTTTGAATTTAATTAATTACTTGAAATTAAATTCCCCAGTTACTGTGTGGGATTTGTACTCATGTCTCTGGATAAATGAGTCCAGCTGCTGGTCCTGTACCCCAACTACTGCACCACTGTGCCCCTGATGACACGTTCCCTAGGTAACACATTAATCCAGGTTGAAACATAATAGATTTGTCCCACCATAGAGACTTGAGTACGACGAGAGGGATGGAATGTAAAATCAGGCTGAGACTACACCCTGAGCCCTGTGCACGGGTTTGGTCTCAATACTTAAGGAGGGATAATTTGCACTGGAGGCAGTGCACACACTTTTCACTGCACTGACCCTGGGATGAAGGGGTTGATGTATGAAGAGAGGTTGAGAAGGTTGGGCCTTTACTCGCTGGAGTTTCCAATAAGAAGTGATCTTGATCTTGTTGAGTGACAGGGTGGGTGCTGAGAGGGTGTTTCCCCTTGCGGGGGGTATCTACAACGAGGGGGCAGAGTTTCAGAAGAAGAGGTTGACCATTGAAGACAGAGATGAGGAGGGATTTCTTTTCTCCCAGGGCGGTGAATCGGAATTATCTTCGCCAGAATCAGAATCAGGTTTAATATCACTGACATATGTCATGAAATTTGTTGTTCTGCGGCAGCAGTACAGTGCAAAGACTTAAAATTACTATAAATTACAAAAATAAATAAATAGTGCAAATAGGCGAACAACAAGGTAGTGTTCATGGATTCATAGACCGTTCAGAAATCTGATAGCGGAGGGGAAGAAGCTGTTCCTGAATCGTTGAGTGTGGGTCTTCAGGTTCCGGTACCTCCTTCCCGATGGTAGTAATGAGAAGAGGGCATGTCCCGGGTGGTGAGGGTCCTTAATGATGGATGCCGCCTTCTTGAGGCACCATCTCTTGAAGATGTCCTTGATGGTGGGGAGGGTTGTGTCCGTGAGGGAGCTGGCTGAGTCTATAACCCTCTGCAGCCTCTTGCCTCTTGCAAGAGAGCAGTGGGGGTGGAGTCAGTGAATATTAAAGGGTTGGGTGGACAGATTTTTGGTCCATGGGGAGCTGATAGTCACAGGGAATAGGCAGGGATGTGGAGCTGAGGCTGAGATCAGGTTGGCTGTTACCACATGGAGCCGACAAGGGGCTGAGGGGCTCCCGTCTTCACTCCTTATGTTTCCAGAGACCGTGAGAGTGTGATAGAATTAAAGGTGCCACCATGCAGTGAAACACTGACTGAAGCCCCAGTTCCATTGGCACTGCGACACTGGAATACTGCATCGCAGCAATACTGCAACACTGCAATACTGCATCACTACAATTCTGCACCACTGCAACACTGCATTGTTGTGACACTGTGATACTGCGACTCTTCAATACTGCATCACTCTGGCACTGCAAAACTATATCACTAAAATGTTGCAGCACTTCAATACTACAACACTGCAATACTAACACCACATCACAACAGCACTGCATCACTGAACCACTACAATACTGCATCACTGCAATGCTGCAACACTACAGCACTGCAAAATGCATCAGTTATGAGGAGAGACTGCAGAGGGTCTGTTGTCCCTGGAGTGGAGGAGGTTACGAGGGGACATGATTGAGGTACATAAAATTCTGAGGGATGTAGATAGTTGGACTGTGGGGAACTTGTCCCCATATCAGAGGCAGACAAAACCAGAGATTTAGGGTGAGGGGAAAAGGAGGGAATCTCTGAAGGGGACCTTCTTCACCCAGAGAGCGGTGAGTACCTGGAACACACTACCCGAGAGAGGGGTGGAAGCACAGTCACTGACAGTATTTAAGAAGTGTCGAGATGAGCACTTGAATCACCCAGGTATAGAAGGCTGTGGACCAAGTGCTGCGGGATGGGATTAAAATGGATGGGTGCCCACTGGTCAGTCTGGACATGGTGGGCCGAATGGCCTGCTTCCATGCTGTATGTCTACGATAGGTCCCACATCACTATCTTGAAGAAGGGCAAGGGAGTTCTCACTTGTGTCCAAGGCAACACGTTTCCTCAACCAGCGTCATTCAGAAACGGGTTATCAGTTCTTTATTGGATTGGTGTTTGAGAAAGCTTGCTGTGCTTGCTGGCTGCAGTCCCTCCAACATCCCAGCACTCCTGAAGAACTCCAGTATCTGTGAATAAATTTGGGATGTGCTGGCATTGCGAAAGGTGCCACAGAGCCAGCAGGTATCCTGTCAGACCTCGTCAATTGTTTATTGACTACAGTTCTGCCTTCAATACAATAATTCCAAGCAAGCTTGTCACCAAACTCCAAGACCTAGGACTCAACACCCCCCCTCTGTAACTGGATCCTTGACTTTCTAACAAACAGACTGCAATCAGTGAGGATAGGCAGCAATACCTCCGGCACGATTATTCTCAACACTGGTGCCCCAGAAGGCTGCGTCCTCAGCCCTCTACTCTACTCCCTATACACTCACGACTGTGTGGCCAGATTCTGCTCTAACTCCATCTACAAGTTTGCAGATGATACCACCATTGTAGGCTGTATCTCAAACAGCAATGAGTCGGAGTACAGGAAGGAGATAGAGAGCTTAGTGGAATGGTGTCATGACAACAACCTTTCCCTCAATGTCAGCAAAACAAAAGAGCTGGTCATTGACTTCAGGAAAGGGGGCGGTGTACATGCACCTGTCTACATCAGTGGTGCTGAGGTCGAGAGGGTTGAGAGCTTCAAGTTCCTGGGAGTGAACATCACCAACAACCTGTCTTGGTCAAATCACGTAGATGCCACGGCCAAGAAAGCTCACCAACGCCTCTACTTCCTCAGGAGGCTAAAGAAATTTGGTTTGTCCCCTTTGACTCTCACCAACTTTTACCGATGCACCATAGAAAGCATCCTATCAGGATGTATCATGGCTTGGTACGGCAACTGCTCTGCCCAGGACCACAAGAAGCTGCAGAGAGTTGTGGACACAGCCCAGCGCATCACAGAAACTAGCTTCCCCTCCATGGACTCTGTTCACACTTCTCGCTGTCTTGGTGAAGCAGCCAACATAATCAAAGACCCCACCCACCCGGGACATTCTCTTTTCTCTCCTCTTCCATCGGGTAGAAGATACAGGAGCCTGAGGGCACGTACCACCAGACTTAAGGACAGCTTCTACCCCACTGATAAGACTATTGAATGGTTCCCTTATACAATGAGATGGACTCTGACCTCACGATCTACCTTGTTGTGACCTTGCACCTTATTGCACTGCACTTTCTCTGTAGCTGTGATACTTTACTCTGTACTGTTATTGTTTTTACCTGTACTACATCAATGCACTCTGTACTAACTCAATGTGACTGCACTGTGTAATGAATTGACCCATATGATCAGTATGCAAGACAAGTTTTTCACTGTACCTCAGTACAAGTGACAATAATAAGCCAATACCAATATCAATACCAACCCTTAACCCTGAAGTCTTCCCCACTTAGAGAAAGGAACCCACTCAACTCTCTGCCCTATGCATGTGGATGTATTTGGAGTTCATAGAGTCATACAGCATGGAAACAGGCCCTTCAGCCCAACTGGTCCATGCTGACCAAGATGCCCCAATCCAAGCTAGTCCCATTTGCCAGCGTTTGGTCCATAGCCTTCTGAACCTTCCCAATCCATGAACCTGTCCAAGTGTCTTTTAAATGTCCTCATTGTACTTCCCTCAACCACTTCCTCTAGCAGCTTGTTCCACATATGTTCCATCCTCAGTGTAAAATAGTTTCCCCCCATTAAATCTCTCCCCTCTCACCTTAAACCTATGCCCTCTAGTTCTCGATTCCCCAACTCTGGGAAAAAGACTGAATGCATTCACCCTCTCTATGCCCCTTATGATTTTATACACCTCTATAAGATCACCTCTCAGTCTCCTATGTACAGACAAGATGCTGGAGGAACTCAGCAGGCCTGGCCTGGCCTGCTGAGTTCTTCTAGCACCTTGTTTTTTCATCTAGATTCCAGTATCCGCAGTCACTTGTTTCTCAGTCTCCTACAAGGTAAAACTCCCAGCCTGTCCAACCTCTCCCTATAACTCAGTCCCTCAAGTCCTGGCAGCATCCTTGTAAATCTTTTCTGTGCTCTTTCCAGTTTAATAACATAGAGGTAGCCATCGGAGTAACTTTTGGTTTTGAAAAAAGATGTGCATACCAACTGTTTAAGATTTTATTAGCCTTTAATTGGATTGTTATGGAGTGATTCCAAATCGAAAAGTTCTTCAGATTTAATGACCATGTTTAAAATTTAATGATTGCGCTTGTCAGGAGTATAACCAAAGACACCGTTATGCATAGAGAGAACTGACTGCTTGGACACTCACCTTCATCCAGCACTCCTGGGGAACGCAGGGGTCAGCTGCTGAGAGAATATTCCACAAGATCCTGTGATGGTTTCCCTGCTTCTAAATGTGGATGAACCGAGGGATGAGCTCAAGAAATGCAGGCTGGCTTTCCAGTGCAGTACCAAGGGAGTGCTGCACTGTCAGGGGTGTGTCTGAGAGGCGGGTGGTTCAGCAAGCTGACTGAGGCTCCTCGAAGGTGTGTGTAATAAATTGCATGATACCGTTTAATCTGAGCAAGTGTGAGGTGTCACACTTTGGGAAGTCAAATGTAAGGGGAAAGTACACAGTTGATGGCAGGACCCTTAACAGCGTTGATGTACAAAGGGATCTTGGGATCCAAGTCCATAGCTCCCTGAAAGTGGCAAAACAAGTAGATCGGGTGGTAAAGAAGGTGTATGGCATGCTTGCCTTTATCGGTCGGGGCATTGAGTAGAAGAGTCAGAAAGTCATGTTGCAGCTGTATAAAACTTTGGCTTGGCCACATTTGGAGTGTTGCGTGCAGTTTTGGTTGTCCCATTACAGGAAGGATGTGGAGGCTTTAGAAAGGGTGTAGAAAGGTGCTTGGATTAGAGAGTATGAGCTATAAGGAGACATTGGAAAAACTTGAGTTGTTTTCTCTGGAGCGTCGGAGGCTGAGGGGAGACCTGATAGAGGTTTATAAAATTATGAGAAGATTGATAGGGTAGACAGTCAGAATCTTTTTTCCCAGGGTAGAAATGTCAAATACTACAGGACATGCATTTGAGGTGAGAGGGGGAGAGTTTAAAGGAGATGTGCGGGGCAAGTTTTTTACGCAGAGTGTGCTGGGTGCCTGGAATGTGCTGCCAGGGGTGGTGGTGGAGGCAGATACGATAGAGGGGTTTAAGAGGCGGTTAGACAGACAACGAATGTGCAGGGAATGGAGGATTAGGGATCATGTGCAGGCAGAAGGGATGTGATTTAATTTGGCATTGTGTTCAGCACAGACATTGTGGGCTGAAGGGCCTGTTCCTGTGCTGTACTGTTCTATGTTCTATGTACCATGTAGAAAGACAGAGGCTTTGGTCATGGGAACACAGTGGTTGTGCTGCTAAAGGCCTTGACTGTCGATCCAAAGACATGAGTTTGAATCCTACCACGGCAACCAGGGAATGTAAACTGAATAAATTGGACAGAACTGGAAGTATAGCTACCGGACTGCTGTAAAAACACACCTCATTCACTAATGTCTGATAGGGAAGGAATTCTGTCACCCTGACCTGGTCTTCGCACAGAGGGTGGCGAACCATTGGACGTCTGCCCCAGAAGGTTCTATCGTTGGGGGTATTTAAGGAGGAAGTAGATTTTTGAATGATGGTGGGATTGAGGGCTGTGGGGATCTGGCACAGAGGAAGAGATGGGGCAGATCAGCCGTGGTCATACTGAATGGTGGGACAGGTTTGAGGGGCCGAGTGGCCTACTCCTGCTCCTACTTTCCTTGGTTCTTATGAAGACATTGCAAGAGGACAATGGAAAAAATGGAGTTCCATTAAAAAGAACAAGTGAAGGCTTTTTAAAGCACTTCCAATGATATGTGGTGCAGATCAATGTTTTATTTTCTTGAAAGGTGTCACGAGCAGTTGTTGGGGAGAAGAAGCAGATGGCTCACTTCATGCAAGAAGTCCTTTTTATTTGTACATCCCAATCTCATCGCTTCACCATCTACTCGAGCTCCTATGTTCTTGTGTTCTTGTGTCTGAGCGTATGTGACATCAGACTCACCACCATCAGTGACGCTTTACTGCTTTCTGAGGTGGAGCAGAAAGTTCGGGGCAAATGGGGACGGGCAAAAAATGCCCATTGACGGAGAGGTTGGGCAGGCTAGGACTTTGTTCCTTGGAACGTAGGAGACTGAGGGGAGAACTTATCGAGGTGTGCAACATGATGGGGTGCATCGACAGAGTGAATGCACACAGTTTTTTCCCCCAGGGTTGGGGAATCAAGAACCAGAGGGCACAGGTTTAATAGGAACCTGAGGGGCAACTTTTTCACCCAGAGGGTGGTCAGTACATGGAACGAGCTGCCAGAGGAAGTGGTTGAGGCAGGTATAACAACAACATTTAAAAAACATTCGGACAGGTACGTGAATAAGAAAGGTTTGGAGGGATATGGGCCAAACGCTGGTAAATGGGACTAGCTTGGATGGGCATCTCGGTCAGCATGGACGAGTTGGGCTGAAGGGCCTGTTTCCGTGCTGTGGGACTCTTTGACTCTAAATGTTGGACTTGCCAGTGACGATCTCAGCTCACGAAGCAGTGAGTTACACATCTCGTGCTTCAGCACAGACACAGACTACTCAAGGCAACTGTTCTGTGCTGGTGTTTCTGCTCAAATCAGTCTCCCTCCTGCCCTGATCATTTCACCATAGCGGTGGAACATTCTGTTCCTTTGGTTGGAAAAATCAAACAGAAGTTGGCATCCTCCAGAGCTGTTACGCCGCACAGTCAGGGTCTTCAATCTCGCTGCTTAGACTCATTGGCAAAATCAACCCCCTAAGGGTTAATACCGAGCATGCTTTGAGGAGCTCAGCGTGAGGACTAGAGGCTTTAACATCATAGAGTCATACAGCATGGAGACAGGCTCTTCAGCCCATCTGCTCCTTGCCAAAAAAGTGGAAGGTCGAATTTGAAGGCTGAATACAAGGTTAATGGCAGGACTCTTGAGCACTGTGGAGGAACAGAGGGATCTTGGGGTCCACGTCCATAGATCCCTCAAGGTTGTTGCACAGGTTAGTAGGGTTGTTATGAAGGTGTATGGTGTGTTTGCCTTCATTAGTCAAGTTCAAGAGCCACGAGGTAATGTTGTAGCTCTGTAGAACTCTGGTTAGACCACACTTGGAGTATTGTGTTCAGTTCTGGTCACCTCATTATAGGAAGGATGTGGAGGCTTCAGAGAGGGTGCAGAGGAGATTTACCAGGATCCTGCCTGGATTGGAGGGCATGTCTTATGAGGATAGGTTGAGTGAGCTCGGGCTTTTCTCTTTGGAGTGAAGGAGGATGAGAGGCATAGATCGAGTGGACAGTCAGAGACTTTTTCCCAGGGTGAAAATGGTTAACACAAGGGGGCATAATTTTAAGGTGATTGGAGGAAGATATAGGGAAGACGTCAGAGGATTTGGTAAGTTTTTTACACAGAGAGTGGTGGGTGTGTGGAACGCACTGCCAGCAGAGGTTGTGGGGGCAGATACATTAGGGACATTTAAGAGACTTTCAGATAGACACATGAATGATAGAAAAATGGAGGGCTATGTGGGACGGAAGGGTTAGATAGATATTGGAGCAGGATAAAATGTCAGCACAACATTGTGGGCCAAAGGGCCTGTACTGTGCTATGATGTTCTGTGTTCTATGATTCCCAGCTCAGCTGGTCCCATTTGCCTGCTTTTGTCCTTCTAAACCTTTCCTATCCATGTACCTGTCCAAGTGACATTTAAATGTTATTAATGTACCTGCCTCAACCACTTCCTCTGGCAGCTCATTCCATATACGGAGCACCCTCTGGGTGAAAAAGTTGCCCTTCAGGATCCTATTAAATCTCTCCCCTCTCACCTTAAACCTATGCCCTCTGGTTCTTGATTCTCCAAACCTGGGGAAAACACTGAGTGCATTCACCCTATCTATGCCCCTCATGATTTTATACACCTCTGTTCACCCCTCGTTCTCCTACGTTCCAATGAGTAAAGTCCCAACCTGCTCGACCTCTCTCCATAACTTAGATCCTCGAGTCCCGGCAACATCCTCATAAATCTCCTCTGCACAAAGTGCTTTAATCAATGTTATTTTCTCGTGAGATGTGGGCTTCACCAGCAAGGCCAATATTTGTGCAGGTACTAAAATAATTCCAGGGATGAGTAGACGTTAGTTTTGTGGATGGATTGGAGATGCTGGAGTGGTCTTCCTCAGAACAAGGGGGAACTGATGAAGGTGACCCATATACGGACAGAGAGGACCTATTCCCAGTGGGGCACAGAGTGAAAGTGATTGGTAAAAGAATGACAGAAGGAAATGGTCATGTTATGCTCGAGAGGTTCAGGTCGGGAATGAACTGCCGGGGGTGTAGTGGGGGTGCATTCAGTTGTAGTGCCTGCAGTTCTGGTTGCCACATTACAGGAAGGATGTTTGAAGGATGTGGAGAGGGTGCAGAAGAGGTTCACCAGGACGCTGCCTGGATTAGAGGGCGTGAGCTATAAGGAGAAGCCGGACAAACTTGGGTTGTTTTCTCCAGAGTGTCGGAGGCTGATAGGGCTTTATAAAATTAGGAGAGGTTTAGATAGGGTAGACAGTTAGAATATTTCTCCAAGGGTAGAAATGTCAAATACTGGAGGACATGCATTTAAAGTGAGAGGGGGAAAGTTTAAAGGAGATGTGTGGGGCAAGTTTTTTACACAGAGAGTGGTGGGTGCCTGGAACGCACTGCCGGGGGTGGGGGTAGAGGCAGGTACGACAGTGGTGTTCGAGAAGCTGTTAGACAGACACATGAACATGCAGGGAATGGAGGGATGTGGACCACGTGCAGGCAGAAGAGATTTAGTTTAATCTGGCATCATGGTCAGCACAGACATTGTGGGCCGAAGGGCCTGTTCCTGTACTGTACTGTTCTGTGTTCTAGTGTTCAATATGTAGCTGGCAAGGTGTATGCAAGGAGAGAATTCGCAGAGCTCCCATGCTGTAACCTGTGATTCTAGGAGGCATGGCTCTGTCGGTGTGTGTGGGGGGCTGAGATGACTTTCTTCCCAGGGCACTGACACCAGATGAGAGCCCACCAGCTCCTCCAGTGTGTTGACATTAACAGGAGGAGCAGTGTTGAGGTGGGACAGTGTGAGCTGGAAGAGTCCAGCAGTGACTGCTTCACCGCTCCGTGAGAATAGGGCAGGGGCCGGACAGGACGCAGAATGGAACAAGATTTTAAAGTGAATGAAATGGCTGACATTTTAATCTGCAAATTAATCCTCTATCGTAATAAACCTCGTGCAACATCGCTTTACCTTTCATTTTCACCTTATTGCCTATTTTCCCTCAACTTTACTCCCGTGGATAGGTAATTTGGACAGGGGCACTGGGCTGGGGATGTGGGGGTTCACTGGGAGTGTCCTGGGCTGGGGATGTGGCCGTTCACAGTGTCCTGAGGTGGGGATGTGGGGGTTCACAGTGTCCTGGGCTGGGGATGTGGGGGTTCACTGGGAGTGTCCTGGGCTGGGGATGTGGCCGTTCACAGTGTCCTGAGGTGGGGATGTGGGGGTTCACAGTGTCCTGGGCTGGGGATGTGGGGGTTCACTGGGAGTGTCCTGGGCTGGGGATGTGGGGGTTCACTGGGAGTGTCCTGGGCTGGGGATGTGGGGGTTCACAGTGCCCTGGGCTGGGGATGCGGGGGTTCACTGCCAGTGCCCTGGGGTGGAAATGTGGGGGTTCACAGTGTCCTGGGGTGGGAATGTGGGGGTTTACTGCCAGTCTCCTGGAGTGGGAATGTGGGGGTTCACTGCCAGTGCCCTGAGGTGGGAATGTGAGAGAGCACTGCCAGTGTCCTGGGGTGGCAATGTGGGGGTTCGTAGTGTCCTGGGGTGGGAATGTGGGGGTTCACAGTGTCCTGCACTGCTGCTCCCCACCAGTAACCACATGGCAGACTTACAAACACTTGCTGAGCAAAATCCCAGGCATCTCAGAATGGTCAGGACGGGATCTATTGAGTGGAACGCTGAGAGTTCCTAAGTTGTGGCTTTGCTCCATCGTGGCCTTGTTGTGTGGAAATGTTCCCGGAGGCAACACCCAGTATCTCCTTCAGCTGGACCATAATGACGCATCCGGAACACGGGACCAAACTTCTGTCAGGGACACACCTGGGACCAACAACAACAAACTTTGCCTCCAGCAGCCAGAGTTCAGGACAAACATCTGGTGTTGCACAGTTTCCTCTGCAGTTCCTGAATCACTCCCTGCTGTCGGGAAGAGGTAGGATAGCAATTCAGGAGGATTAGCTCAGTGATCCGTTGGGAATGGTTTGTGAATGGAATCGGATCCTAGCAGTCCCAGAGGTTATCACCAGTGGGACACCACACAAAGTTCAGTTCTGCAGGGAAGCCATGCTAAACCTTTGTAAATCTTCACTGGTGTAATGGAACCAATTTGAATCATAGAATCTACAACACAGAAAGAGATTGTTTGTCCCATCCTATCCAGAATCAGAATCAAAATCAAAACCAGAATCAGATTTATTATCACTGACTTAGATGACGTGAAATTTGTTGGTTCTGCGGCAGCAGTACAGTGCAGAGACTAACCACTGTGCCCCTGATGACACGTTCCCTAGGTAACACATTAATCCAGGTTGAAACGCAATGGATTTGTCCCACCACAGAGACTTGAGTACGATGAGAGGGGTGGAACGTAAAACCGGGCTGAGACTATGCCCTGAGCCCTGTGCACAGGTTTGGTCTCGATACTTAAGGAGGAATGATTTGCATTGGAGGCAGTGCGCAGACTTTTCACTGCACTGACCCCTGGGATGAAGGGGTTGATGTATGAAGAGAGGTTGAGAAGGTTGGGCCTTTACTCGCTGGAGTCAGCTGGAGCGTTTGTCAGCTCTTGGACTGTACTCACTGGAGTACAGAAGAATGAGAGGGGACCTCATAGAAACATTTAGAATGTTTAAAGGACTGGACAGAGTAGATGTGGCTAAGCTGTTTCCCTCGGTGGGTGAGTCCAGGACAAGAGGGCACAGTCTTAGAATTAGAAGGTACTCATTTAAAACAGAAGTGTGGAGATATTTCTTTAGCCAGAGGGTAGTGAATTTATGGAATTTGTTGCCACATACAGCTGTGGAGGCCCAATCATTGGGGGTGTTTAGGGAGGAGATTGATAGGTATCTGATTAGTCAGGGTATCAAGGGATATGGGGATAGGGCCGGAAATTGGGGTTAGATAGGGATAGTTCTAGTTTAGCTCATGGAGCAGACTCAATGGGCTGAATGGCCTACTTCTGCTCCCTTGTCTTGTGATCTTGTGGAGTTTCCAATAAGAGGTTATCTTGTTGAAACATCAGATTCTGAAGGGGAGTGACAGAGTGGGTGCTGAGAAGGTGTTTCCCCTTGTGGGGTATCTACAATGAGGGGGCAGAGTTTCAGAAGAAGAGGTTGACCATTGGAGACAGAGTTGAGGAGGAATTTCTTCTCTCGGAGGATGGTGAATCGGAATTGTGTCCCCCAGAATCAGGATCAGATTTATTATCACTGACTTCGATGACATGAAATTGTTATTTTGTGGCTGCAGTACAGTGCAAAGACATAAAAATGACTGTAAATCACAAAATAAGTAAATAAATAGTGCCAAAAATAGGAATAATGAGGTAGTGTTCATGGGTTCATGGATCATTCAGAAATCTGATGGCGGAGGGGAAGAAGCTGTTCCTGAATCGTTGAGTGTGGGTCTTGTTGACTGTTTTCAGCATTTTAATCACAGAGTCATACAGCACAGAAACAGGCCCTTCGGCCCAACTCATCTATGCCGACCAAGGTGCCCACCAGAGCTAGTCCCATTTGCCCATGTTTGGCCCATGTCCCTCTGAACCTTTCCTATCCATGTACCTGTCCAAATGTCTTTTAAGTGTTTTAATTGTTCGCATCTCTACCACGGTACAGTAGTGTAGTGGCACGGTAGTGTAATGGTTAGCGTAACGCTTTACAGCGGCAGTGACCCGCATTTAATCCGGTCGCTGTAAAGAGTTTGTACGTTCTCCCCGTGTCTGCGTGGGTTTCCTCTGGGTGCTCCGGTTTCCTCCCACATTCCAAAGACGTACGGGTTAGGAAGTTGTGGGCATGCTATGTTGGCGCCAGAAGCATGGCGACACTTGCGGGCTGCCCCCAGAACACTCTACGCAAAAGATGCATTTCACTGTGTGTTTCAATGTACATGTGACTGATAAAGAGATCTCATGTCATCTTATCTCATCACCTCACCTCCTCTGGCACCTCGTTCCATACAGCAACAACCCTGTGTGTGGAAAAACTTGCCCCTCAGATCCCCTTTAAATCTTTCCCCTCTCACCTTAAACCTATGCCTTCTAGTTTTAGACTCCCCTACCCTGTGACAATCCACCTTATCTGTGCCTCTCATGATTTTATAAGCCTCTTTAAGGTCACCCCTCAGCCTCCTTCGCTCCAGGGAAAACAGTCCCGGCCTGTCCGATCTCTCCTTATAACTCAAGCCCTTCAGTCCCGGCAACATTTTTGTGAGTCTTTGCTGCACCCTCTCTGGCTTAATCACATCCTTCCTATAGCTGGGCGACCAGCACTGCACGCAATACTCCAGGTGCAGTCTCACCAAGGTCTTGTCCAGCCATAACATGATGTCCCAACTATTGTCCTCAATGCCCTGACCAATGAAGACAAGAGAGTCAAACCCCTGTTTCACCACCTTGTCTACCTGTGGTGACACTTTCAGGGAACCATGTACTTGTACCCCAAGGTCTCTCTGTCCTACGACACTCCCCAGGGCCCGGTCAGGGTGACCTGTTAGAGGTCTGTTACATTAGGAAATGTTTGGGCAGGGTTTACACAGTGGTGTTTCCACCTCTGGAGACGAGGACCAGAGGTTGTGAATATTAGGTGGTCACTAACAATCTAATTGAGAATTCAGCAAAAACATTTATTCAGAGTGTGGGGAGGAGAGTCAGAAGATGAAGGGTCCAAGTCTTTTTTCAGAAGGTTGAGGAGAAATCCAGGTTGGCAATCCTAGTGAAGAGCCAAGGGGGTGCTGCAGAGTCTTTTGGGAAAGATGTTCCAGTTTGGTAGCAGCACATGTCAGTAGAGGTACAGCAAGCCGGAGACCCAGAGTATAGGTATTGGTTTATTATTGTTGAATGTACCGAGATACAGTGAAAAACTTCTGTTTATGTGCCATCCAGACAGATCTTTCCATACACAAGTAGACCAAGGTAATAAAAAGAAATCAGAATTCAGAATATATCGTTACAGTTACAGAGAAAGTGCAGTGCAGGCGGACAATAAGGTGCAAGGGCCATGATGAGGTAAGTTGGGAGATCAAAAGTTCATCTTTATCGTATTAGGGAACCGTTCAAGAGTCTGATAACAGCGGGATAGAAGCTGTCCTTGAGCCTGGTGGTGTGTGTTCTCAAGCTTTTGTATCTTCTGCCCAATGAGGAGGGGGGAGAAGGGGGAATGTCTGGGGTAGGAGGGGTACTGATAGGGAGGTGGTCTCATGATTACATGCTGAAAAGCTAGATGCCAAGACTGTATCACTTCATTCGAGAACAATGACCCACTAAGACAGAAGGAATTCCTTTGCTTTGTGGGGCTGTGCTCTTTGGAAGAATGAGAGGTGACATCGTTGAAACCTCGAAAATTCCCACAGGGCCTGACAGGGTGAATGCTTGAGGAAATTTCCCCTGCCTGGGATGTCCAGGACCTGGGGGCACCAACTCAGAGTAAGGGGTTGGCCACTCAGGACTGAGGTGAGGAAGATTGCCTTCACTCGGAGGGTGGGGAATCTTCGAAGTTCTGTCCCTAGAGAGCTGTAGAGGCTTGGTCGTTGAGTTCACTCCAAACAGAGACCAACGATCAGTGGAGGCTCAGTCACTGTGACCAACCCCTTACTGGGTGAGACCAGTGAAGGGATCTCGGGATCAGCTGATAATAGGTACGAGGGCTAGAATCAGCCATCATCTTACCAGACTGCAGAGCACACTTGAGGGGCTGATAGAAGTAAAACATAGAACAGTACAGCACAGGAACAGGCCCTTCAGCCCACAGTGTTGTGCCAAACTAATTAAACTAGTAAGTAACTGCCTAACTAAACTAATCCCTTGTGCCTGCACAATGTCCATCTCCCTCCATTCTCTGCACATCCATGTGCCAATCTAAGAGCCTCTTAAGTGCCTCCGTCACCACCCCTGGCAGCACATTCCAAGCACCCACCACTCTCTATGTAAACAAACTTGCGCTGCACATCTCCTTCGAACTTGAATTGAATTGAATTAGTTTATTATTGTCATAAGTACCAAAGTACAGTGAAAAACTTGTCTTGCATACTGTTCGTACAGATCAATTCATTACACAGTGCATTGAGGTAGTACAAGGTAAAACAATACAGAGTGAAGAATAAAGTGTTACAGTTACAGAGAAAGTGCAGTGCAGGCAGACAATAAGGTGCAAGGTCACAAGGAGGTAGATTGTGAGGTTAAGCGTCCATCTTATCGTGCTAGGGAACCGTTCAGTAGTCTTATAACATTGGGACAGAAGCTGTCCTTGAGCTGGTGGTACGTGCTTTCAGGCTTTTGTATCTTCTGCCCAATGGGAGAGGGGAGAAGAGAGAATGTCCAGGGTGGGTGGGGTCATAGATTACCGAGGCAGCAAGAACTTACCCCCTCTCACCTTAAATGCATGCCCTCTCGTATTAGATATTTTGACCCTGGGTAAAAGATGTCGGCTGTCTATCCTGTCTGTGCCTCTCATAATCTGATAGACCTCTGTCAGGTCTCCCTCAGCCTCTGCCACTCCAGAGAAAACAACCCAAGTTTGTCCAACCGCTCCTTATAGCACCTGCCCTCAATTCCAGGCAGCGTCCTGGTGAACCTCTTCTGCACCCTCTCCAAAGCCTCCACATCCTTCCTGTAATGAGAGGCCTGCCCCTTCCTCCTTTTCTTGCCTTCTTTTGCTCTAGGCACTATGCAAGTGCAAGTTGTTGTTGGCAGTAACACAACAGGCATAAATGTGGGGATTCTGATTGGCGGCAGCCTCCGACCAATGAAAAGGCAAGTCACGAGGAGCCGTGTTAACATCTCTACCTTTCCCAAGACTCAGGGGAGGTTGGAGTTGCAGGAGGGGGTGTGTAAACTATCTGTGTAACCAGTTAGCACTCTCTTTCTTTGACTTCTTTTATGTGGAATCCCAATCGGGCAGCAATTAAGAGGTTTGGTTTGATTCTGGCGCTCAGAGTCTGGGAACGTGCCAGGTTACAAGTCGGACGATCTGTCCAGCACTCAGCGGGACCATTCTGGCTCACTCTCCCTTCTCCTCCCCCCCCACCCCCCTCACCCCCAGCCCGTCCTCGCCTGAAGCTGGCCAAGAGCAGAGAGCATCAGGCCGGCACCTTGTTGCGAGGCAGATGGGCCTCCCGTTGGCTTCAGAACAAAGGGAGAAGTGTCCAGAAGGAAGAGGGACCCGTTGCCCCTGCTCGGCTGAGAAACAAAAATAGGGGAGGTGGGGAGCAGGTGTCAGAGGCAAGAGAGAGGTGGAGGGAGGAGGGGGCAGCGACTGCTGAGGGTAAGGCGTGAGAGAGTTGCCTGTGTTTTCTCTGGGAGAGGGTCGGGGAGGAAGCAGTTCACTGATGGCTCCCACCACAGGCTCTCTTGTGCTCAGCATAATCTCCGGACTTTGGCACTTGTCTGCATCGAGTGATTAGTGAATCGTATAACCACCCCGCAGAGCCAATTATTGCCTCCATATCCGGGTGGGAGAGAAAGCACAGCGCATTAGCACAAGATATTGCCTTCTATATTAACCAGAGGTGGCTGCAGTTCAAGAGGAACACACCCTGGTATACTGTGAGGCTGTCCACACTTTCGACCCTCTTCTCCCAATCTTGCTCAAGAACAAACCTGCAGATACAGATGGCCCGAACTAACATTGTAAAGAGCTGTTGCCGGTGATTCCCAGGACGGGATTGATCCTTAATTATTACAATGAAGAGGGAGACCATTCAGCCTGTCACGTTAATGCTAGCTCCCATCAGAGCAATCCCATCAGCCCTCTCCTTATTCTCCTGTAGCCCTGCAACTTATTTCCCCCCCCCACCCCACCCACATTCCCACCCACTCCCCTCGGATTCTACCACTCACCTACACACTAATTGTGAAATTGGTTTATTATTGTCACATGTACCGAGGTACAGTGAAAACCTGTGTTTTGCATGCCGTCCATACAGATCATTTCATCCCATCAGTGCATTGAGGTAGTACAAGGGGAAACAATAACAGAATGTAGAATAAAGTGTTGCAGTTACAGAGAAAGAGGAAACAGATGAAAACACGTAGCACCAGACTCAAGGACAGCTTCTATCCCACTGCTATAAGACTCTTGAATGGACCTCTTGTACAATAAAATGAACTCTTGGTCTCTCAGTCTACCTCATTGTGGCCCTTGCACTTTATTTGTCTGCCTGCGCTGCACTTCCTCATGTAACTGTAACACTATATTCTGCATGAGAAACAAAGGACTGCAGATGCTGGAATCTAGATGAAAAACACTATGATGCTGGAGTCAAGAGAGCTCGCACCTTCCTGCACCACCGCTCTCACCCCCACCCCTCCCAGACCCAACAGGGATGGGGTCCCCCTTGTCCTCACATTTCATCCCACCAGCCTACATATCCAACCCATCATTCTCCGCCACTTCCACAACCTCCAACGGGACCCCACCACCGAGCATATCTTCCCCTCCCCATCGCTTTCTGCCTTTCGCAGGGACTGCTCTGTCCGCGACTCCCTCGTTCACTCCTCCCCCACCCCCCACCCATCCTGCTCCCACCCCGGGAAATCTTCCACTGCCCCCGCCATAGGCGCAACACCTGCCCCTACACCACCTCCATCACCTCCATCCAGGGACCCAAACAGTCCTTTCAGGTGAGACAGAGATTCATCTGCACCTCCCTTAATATCATCCACTGCGTTCCGTGCTCCAAGTGTGGCCTCCTCTACATTGGTGAGACCAAACGCAGACTAGGTGACCGTTTCGCAGAACACCTGCGCTCCGTCCGTAACCGCGACCTGCATCTCCTCGTCGCCGGTCACTTCAACTCCCCCTCCCACACTATCACTGATACGTCAGTCCTCGGCCTCCTCCACCGCCGGGAGAATTCCAAGCGCAGACTGGAGGAACAGCAGCTCATTTTCCGTCTTGGAACCTTGCAGCGTGACGGCATGAACATTGAATTCTCCCACTTTAAGTGTTCCCCACCCCTCTTCCCCACATCCCCCCCACCCCCACCACGCTTCTTCTCTTCTTCCCTTTCCTAGACTATTTCTCTTTTTCTACCCTCCTTTATTCCTCCTTCCCTGTGACCCATCCCCGGGGGATCTGCTCTCCCCTCCTCCCCCGCGACTGCCCATCACTGTCTCTTACCTGCATCTACCTATCACCACCCTGTGCCCACCCCCGCCTTCCTTCTCCTGTCCACCCATCACTGCTCTGCTTTTCCCTCCTATATATTGGGCTTCCCCTTTTCCTATCTTCAGTCCTGAAGAAGGGTCCTGACCCGAAACGTCGACCGCCTGCTTTTCTCCACAGATGCTGCCTGGCCTGCTGAGTTCCTCCAGCATCGTCGTATCATCGTGTTTTTCAACTATATTTTGCATTCTGTTTTCATTTTACGACCTCGATGTACAGATGTTTGGCATAATCTGGACGGCACGCAAACAAAAGCTTTTCACTGTACCTCGGTACATGTGACAATAGTAAACCAATTACAATTCACCCGCCAACCTGCACATCTTTGGGATGTGGGGGGAAACCGGAGCACCCGGGGGAAACCTATGCAGTCACAGGGAGAACGTGCAAACTCCATACAGACAGCGCCGGAGGTCAGGATCGAACCGGGGTCTCTGGAGCTGTGAAGTAGCGGCCCTGCCAGTTGTGCCACCGTACTGGCCTGACCTGTTGACCATTGTAAGTCCAGTGATTCCTTTCCCAAGGACGGGGGGAGGGGTGGGGGTGGCCATAGTGCTAAGTCAGGGGTTTGATTCTGGGCCGCTCTGGTGGCATTGCTCATTATGGGGGAGAGGTGGGGGAGAGGGAGGTACACAGTGTGTAGCTGTTGAGCTGCAGAGAAAACCAAGGGGAGCGAGCAACTTGACTGAGCGGTGACCGTGTGGGGTGACCAATGCTTTGGACACCCTCTCCCATTGACCATCGAAGGCATAGGTAGCTCAGCCCATGGATGATACTGGAATCATAGGGTCGTACACCACAGAAACAGTCCCTTCTGCCACCACATCCGCCCCAATGATTGCACCCATCTGCACTGGTCCCATTTACCCGCATTACATCCATAGCCTTCTGCGCCTCCACGATTAAAGTGCTCCTCAAATGTTCTGAGAGCTTCACTGCTATATTTTTGCACCTGCTTGGGCAGTCCATATCTCCTTATGACAGACAAAGAGGCCATTCGGCCCATTGAGTCTATGCCGGCTCATAGAGGAATCCCATTCATAGAATGATAGAATTGTAGAATTGTACAGCACAGAAAGTATACAGTAGATGGCAGGAGCATTGACGTATGGAGGGATCTTGAGGTGCAAGTCCATAGCTCCCTGAAACTGGCAACACAAGAGATAGGGTAATAAAGAAGGCATACGGCATTTTGCCTTCATTAGTCAGAATATTTGAGTATAAAAGTTGACAAGTCACGTTGCAGCTGTATAAAACCTCGGTTAGGCCACATTTGGAGTATTGCCTGCAGTTCTGGTTGCCCCATTACAGGAAGGATGTGGAGGTTTTTGAGAGGGAGCAGAAGAGGTTCACCAGGATGCTGCCTGGATTAGAGTAAGGAGAGCTTGGATGAACTTGGATTATTTCTTCTGGAGTGCCAGGGGCTGAGGGGAGACCTGACAGAAGTTAATAAAATTATGAGGGGCATAGATAGGGTAGACATTCAGAGTCTTTTCCCCAGAGTGGAAATGTCAAATACCAGAGGGCATAGCTTTAAGATGAGAGGGGGAAAGTTTAAAGGAGATTTATGAGGCACGTTTTTCACACAGAGGGTTGTGGGTTCCTGGAACTCGATTGGACCCAATTTACCATCTCACCGTGGATCCCATGTGGCTCAATATTCTGGACCAGCCTACCATGACAGACCTTGCCAAAAGCTTTAATGAAGTCCATGTAGACAATGTCAACTTCCTGCCCTCACCAATCACTTCGTCACCTCCTCAAACAACTCAACCAAGTTTGTAAGACGTGCCCCCCCCTCGCACAAAGCCACGCTGAATATCTCTAATAAATTAAAGGGTCTTGGCCCGAAACATTGACTGTTCATTTCCCTCCATAGAGGCTGCCTGACCCGCTGAGTTCCTCCAGTATTTTGTGTGTGTTAATTTCTCATGAATCCGTGCTATTCCAGTTAAGTAGATCTTGTACCTAAGAATCTCCTGCAACAATTTCCCCAACACTGATGTGAGGATCTCCGGCCTATCATTTCCTAGTTTGTCCCTGTTGCCCTTCTTAAACAATGGAACAACATTGTCTATTCTCTAGTCCTCTGGGACCTCACCTGTGGCTAAAGAGGATACAAAGATCTCTGTCAAAGTCCCAGCAATCTCCTCACTTGCTTCCCTCAGTATCCTGGGATAATCCCACCAGATCCTGGGGATTTATCTACATTAATGGTTTTCAAGACACCCAACACCTCATCATTCTTTACAGCGAGATGCCCTTGATTATCGAGGTAGCCCTCCCTGATCTCGGCACCATCTCCATTCTTCCTCATTTCCCCATCAAAGCCTCACAATGTAACAACAGCCTGAGTCACCAGTGATCTGACGATCTGTGAACACTCCCCCATCAAACCTATACAACATTCTCAGAGGTGCTTTTAAACCCTGATCCACCTGTGATTGGTGCTTGCTGCCCTCCCTTGGTAAGTCCTGGGGGGAGAAGTCCAAAAACCTTGCTCACTATTCAAAGTCAAAGTCAAGTTTATTGTCAGATGCACAAGTCCATGTGTGCACAGGTGCAATGAAAAACTTACTTGCAGCAGCATCACAGGAACTGAGCATCACATAAGCAGCATTCACAAGAAAAACATAAATTAAACATAAGTTTTCACAATTTTTACACAAAAGAACACAATTAGAACAAAATGAACAAGAACCGAATGGTTGAAGGGAAGTAGCTGTTCCTGAACCTGGTGGTGTGGGATTTCAGGCTTCTGTACCTCCTGCCCGATGGGAGCTGCGAGAAAATGGTACAGCCCGGATGGTAGGGATCTTTGACGATGATGATATTGAGTGTACCGTCCAAGAGCTTTAAAGTTAAGTCAAGACTCTGAGGCCTATCTGGTACAAGTATCTACAAGTACCCTCACTATAGGGATATTACACTGTACCAACCTACACTTCAAGGACTAGTTTACTTCACTGCTTCAGTCTCTGTGGAAAGGTCTAGCTGTCAATCATCACTATTTCAAGTGGTGAGTCCCTCCTCCAAACCAAAGAGAAGATATTTCCAGCTAACGAAGCAGTTTAAACACAGTTTATTTTATTTTAAGTGAGACACGTTTAATCCTAATAAGTAATTCTTAACAACGACTTGTAACTTACAAAGGATTTCCAAACACAAGTACAATTCTTACAAGCTAAAAAGTCACACCAAGTTGCAGATGAGCAAGTCAACCGTCGCAAAAACCAAAGGCTGAGGAATGAATTCCAGGGCTTCTTTCTGTCACCCCTTCTCTCTGTAATTCCCCTACCCTGACAGCTTTTGAACATTTATGCTGTTTTGTCACTGAGTTGACATCATTGGCATGTGATGTTTCTTCAACCACATTTTCAGGCCATGTGACTGGAGGATAAATTCAGTAAACATGGACCCCATTGTTCTCTTGTTTTCGTTAAGAGGCTGAGCGGGGAATATTGGTTAGAAGTTTAACTTAGCAAACAACAGACATCTTGAGCCTTGGACAATTTCTGCTGTTTTTGCAAAAGGGATTTTAGCTTAATGAGCAACCACTTCTTGACCCTTGGACAGGCCGTGCTGCTATGCTTAAAAAGCTGAGGTTAGCAACAAGCCTTTGTGGGGTCTGGAGAGTGAATATCCATCACAGTGGATGTGCCTTCTTGAGGCAGCACCTCCTGTAGATACTGCTGATGGTGGGGAGGGATGTGCCCATGATGTACTGGGCTGAGTCCACTACTCTCTGCAGCTTCTTACGTTCCTGTGCATTCGAATTGCCATATCAGACCGTGATGCAACCAGTCAGGACACTTTCAACAATATATCTGTAGAAGTTTGTTAGAGGGTTCGGTGACCAGAGGAACCTCCTTAACCTTCTATCCTGGGCCCAACATATTGATGCAATCACGAAGAAGGCACACCAGTGGCTCTACTTTGTTAGGAGCTTGAGAAGATTCAGTATGTCATCAAAGGCTCTTACAAATTCCTATAGATGTACAGTGGAGAGCATTCTGATTGGTTGCATCATCGCCTGGTATGGAGGCTCCAATGCGCAGGATCACAAGAGGCTGCAGAGGGTTGTAGACTCAGCCAGCTCCATCACGGGCACAACCCTCCCCACCATCGAGGACACCTTCAAGAGGCGGTGCCTCAAGAAGGCAGCATCCATCAATAAGGACCCTCATTATCCCCTCTTCTTGCTACTACCATCGGAGAGGAGGTACAGGAGCCTGAAGACCCACACTCAACGATTCAGGAACAACTTCTTCCCCTTCGCCATCAGATTTCTGAACGGTCCATGAACCCATGAACATTACCTCGTTATTCCTCTTTTGCACTATTTATTTATTTTGTAATTTATAGTAATTTTATGTCTTTGCACTGTACTGCTGCCGCAAAACAACACATTTCATATCATATAAGTCAGTGATAATAAACCTGATTCTGATTCTGACTCTGAAGAAAGTAAAAACCTGGCGTACCTTCCTTTTGATTTCATCTGTGTGCTGGCCCCAGGACAGGTCGTCCGATATGTTGGTCTTCCCTGGGACGGAAGAAGTCAGCCACCCTGGGGAGGGTGGTGAGGGGACGGGCTGCAGACTGGGTCAAGGGGGTCCTGGAAATGTCTGCCATGTTGACGGGCTTCCTAGTGCAAAGCCAGCAGTTGCTGGTGAGAGCAGAGCTGTTGCTGAGGTGTACTAATGCTGAAAGCCAGTCCCAACTACCAGCTGGGATTCACAGAAACTGCTATCCCCACAGCACACACAGCAGGCAGGGAGCAGCTTGACTTCACCATATGTGGAACCGTTTTATTCTGCACCTCGGTCCCTAGGGTGTGCAGGGAAGAGACCAGCGGGGCTGCAGAGGCAGGTGAAATGCTCTTAACGCAAGGCACTAAATCACCAGGTTAGCACGAACAGCCCGGAGCAAGGGGATGGATCCACTGAACACTGGCCTGGACTCACCAACACCTCACGACAAGGGCTCAGACAGCATTGCACTGTGTCCCCAACCCCAGGCACAACCACCTGTGCAGAAGCTTCACCCCCGACAGCTACACTGCAGCGTCTGACCAGAGCAAACAGCTCATAGATTAATATTTACTTTCACCAGACTTTCATGTATCACGTGCCAGGGTGTGTGTGTGTGTGTGTGTGTGTGTGTGTGTGTGTGTGTGTGTGTGTGTGTGTGTGTGTGTGTGTGTGTGTGTGACTGTGTGTGTCTGTCTGTGTGTCTGTGTATGTGTGTGTGTGTGTGTGTGGCTGTGTGTGTGTGTGTGTGTGTGTGTGTACGTGTGTGTCTGTGTTTGTTTGTGTCTGTGTTGTGTCTGTGAGTGTGTGCCTGTGTGTGTGTGGCTGTGTGTGTGTGGCTGTGTGTCTGTTTGTGTGTCTGTGTGTGTTTTTGTGTGTCTGTGTTTGAGTCTGTGTGTTTGTGTGCATGTATGTGTCTGTGTGTCTTTGTAGTGTGTGTGTCTCTCTGTGTGTTTTTGTGTGCATGTTTCTGTGTCTGTGTAGTGTGTGTCTGTGTATGTGTTTGTGCGTGTCTGTGTGTGTGTTTGTGACTGTGTAGTGTCTGTGTGTGTGTGCATGTTTCTGTGTCTGTGTAGTGTGTGTGCCTGTGTGCGTGTATGTGTGTCTGTGTAGTGTGTGTGTGTCTGCATGTCTGTTTGTGTGCGTGTATGTGTGTGTGTGTGTCTGTGTGTGTGTGTGTCTGTGTATGTGTGTGTGTGTGTGTGCGCGCACACGTGTGTGTACATGTTACCTTCCTGTGTGCTGCTCAGATTGACCCCCCTCCCCCCCAGTAGGACTGAGCTCCACCCTCCTGTTCTCCCTGGGAAGGGCTTTCTCCTGCATTCCCCACTGGATTTGTGTGATTTATACTTGCAGTGAGAGGTCCGGTCTCCCCACGCTTTCCCTGCACTGAGCCCGCCAAACCCCCTTCTCATGGTTTAAACCACAGCCATTAGTTCTCTCCTGTGGTTCAGGGAACATTTTGATCAGGTCGTAAACCCGCGGGAGGAGCCCCCCTGTGCTCCCCATCCCTTACACACTCTGTGTATGAAGAGCTATTTTCAGTAAGGTTGGCAAGAACTGATCATGTTGACAATACCAGTTCCACAGTAAATCCTCCCAAGGGGAGTTTAGCAGGAGCCTCATCAGACGATATCCAACACTTAGCCTGGAAGGAGATGTTAGGGAAGGCGTTCCAAGGATTGGCCACAGATAGACTGTACAAAGGATCCTTAATGGGGAGAGAGAGAGAACTGGCACGCAAGAGCCTGGCTGCCAGTGGGGGAACGTTGAAAATCAGGTACAGACACAAGGCAAAAGAGAGGGCAAAAGTTGGTAATTGGTTTATTATTGTCAACTGTACCGAGATACAGTGAAAAGCTTTTGTTTGCGTGCCATCCAGACAGATCATTCCGTACACAAGTACGTCGAGGTAGTACAGAAGGAAAACAAAACAGAATGCAGAATAAAGTGTTACAGTTCCAGAGAAAGTGCAGTGCAGGCAGACAATAAGGTGCAAGGTCATAACGAGGTAGATTGTGAGGTCAAGAGTCCTACTTGAAGTCATAGAGCACTACAGCACAGAAGCAGGCTCTTTAGGTCACCTAGTCCATGCTGACCTGATCTTCTGCCTAGTCCCATCTACCTGCACCCGGACCATATCTTTAACATATGAGGGGTCCATTCTAGAGTCTGATAACAGCGGGATAGAAGCTGTCCCTGAGCCTGGTGGTACGTGCTTTCAGGTTTTTGTATCTTCTGCCCAATGCGAGAGGGGAGAAGAGAGAGTGACCAGGGTGGGAGGGGTCCTTGATTATGTCGGCTGCTTTCCCAAGTCAGCGGTAAGTGTAGACAGAGTCAATGGAGAGGAGGCTGGTTTGCACGATCAACTGGGCTGTGTCCGCAACTGTCCGCAATTTCTTGCGGTTACGGGCTGAGCATCCGATTTTAGATTGTTCTGAGTTGTTGGATTCCATTTTTGGGGTGGAGAAGCTGGCACTGTTCTCCTGGGAACAGGGGATGTTGAGGGGAGGCTTGACAGAGGTGGGCGAGATCAGAGCGGGTTTAGAGAGGGGAGAGAGAAGGAAGCTGTTCCCACTGGTGGATGGTTCAAGGGCCGAGGAACACAGCTTTAAAATCTGGGGCCAAAGATACAAGAAGACAGAACATAGAACGTTGCAGCACAGGAACAGGAACTTCAGCCCACAATGTTGTGCCGAACCAATTACATTAGTAATAAAATGTCCAACTAAACTAATCCCTTCTGCCTACACAATGTCCATATCCCTCCATTTCCCTCACATTCATGTGGCTATCTAAGAGCTTCTTAAACGTCTCTATCGTATCTGCCTCCACCACCACCCCTGGCAGCCCGTTCCAGGCACCCCCCACTCTCTGTGTACAAATCTTGCCCCGCACATCTACTTTGAACTTACCCCCCTATCACCTTAAATGCATGCCCTCTGGTATTAGACATTTCAATCCTGGGGAAAAGATACCGGCTGTCTACTCTATCTATACCTCTCATAATCTTATAAACCTCTATCAGGTCTCCCCTCAGCCTCCGCCGCTCCAGAGAGAACAACCCAAGTTTGTCCAACCTCCCCTTATCGCACATGCCCTCCAATCCAGGCAGCATCCTGGTGAACCTCTTCTGCACCCTCTCCAAAGCCTCAACATCCTTTCTATAATGGGGTGACCAGAACTGAATGCAATACTCCAGATGTGGCCTAACTAAAGTTTTAAAAAGCTGCAGCATAACTTCCTGACTCTTGAACTCAATGCCTCAAATAATGCCATGTGCCTTCTTTACCACCGTATCAACCGGTGTAGCCACTTTTAGGGAGCTATGAACCTAGACTCCAGGACCCTTCTGCTGATCAACACTGTTAAGGGTCTCTGTTAAGGGTGATGGTCTGGAATTCACTGAAAGGGGGTGAAATCGGAGTCAGTCATGGTTTTCAATGGGGAATTGGATGGGCATTGGAGAGGGAACTATGTTCTCTCTATACAGGAAGAGAGCAGGGGAATGGGACCAGTGGGATTTCTCTATCAGAAACTAGCATGGATTCAATGGGTCGAATGGCCTGTATCAGTGCTGTACTGATTGCGGGATCCCAGAGGGTTGTGGTCACAGGGTTAAGGACGGATAAAATCATGGAGGGACATTCTATGAAGCCCCAGATATTTCAAAAAGTGCTTTAAGCACAGGAGTAGCCAGTCTAATGCGAGGAAACTCTAATATAGAAATAGAATATATTTCTGGAAGAAAAAAATGAAAGAAAGATTTTGAAGTCCTAATTAGGGCTATGAGGTGAAATAATTACTGCGTGTTGTAGTGAAGGAAATTGCCCAGCCTTACACAATGTATTACTTGTTAGCTCTACACTGTGGTGCAGTTACAGAATTCAATCTGTGAGTGCTCTGCATTGTACAACATCACCCGGTGGATGGCATATGAAAAAATGTGATAAATGTGTGATTACAGGCACTGTAATCGAAGGAGTGAGCAGTTGCTGCATCGTGCACATGTGTTGGAATCCAAGTTCTCCATAAATTCAAATTAAATTGAAAGGGTTGGGCATTAAGCATTTGCTCATTAACTGTATGGAAAACCACACTCAGGAATTTTTGACGGCAGATGCTGGAATTTGTGTTGGTGCGGCTGGAGAACTTATTGAATTGTACACTGCAGGAGTAGAGCTGCTCCTGTTTGACTGAGACCCAGAACCTTCTCATATCATTAGAATATCCAGCAGTTTATAGTTCCCCTTATTTTCTCTTTCTCTCACTCTCTCTGTCCATCACTCTCTTGCCATCTGTCTTTCCACTGCTCGAGTGCTGTTTCTCTCTCTCTGCCTCTCTCCTACAATCTCTCTCTCTCCCCCTTCTCTTTCTCACTCACTTTCTGTTTCTCTTAGTCCCTGTCAATCTCTCTCTCTTTTGCCTGTATCATTCTGTCTGTCTTTCTCTCCATCTGTCTGCCTCTCCCTCTCTCTCTCTCTGTCCCTTACCCTCTCTCTCTCTCTCTCTCTCTGTCAATCTCTAACTCTCTCTCCCTCATTCTCCCTCTGTCTCTCAGTCTACCTCTCCGTGTTCCTTTCCCACTCTATCTCTCCACCTCCTTTTGTCTCTGTCAATCTCTCCCTCCCCGCGCCCTCTGTCAGTGCCCCGCGCTCTCGCTATGTGTCTCTCTCCCTCCCTGTGTCCTTCTGTCCACTTCCTGCCTCCATCACAGCCCCTTCTGCCCAGGCAGTGATGAGATGCCCCGATAGCAGTGTGTTCGATCCCCCTTTGGGTGACCAGAGAGCCGGCGCAGTGCTACACGCTGCCAGAGAGAGCGTTTGACATCCTAGCAGGGACAGTGGGAGTGCTGCTGTCAGCACTAGCAGTGGTGGAAACAGTGTGAGGAACCTTCCGCTGGGAGTGAATTACTGAAAACTTCTGCTGCTTGTTTTCCTCGTCTAATTGAGAGTACAGAGGGAGCTCGATTGTTCCATCTCCTGCTCTGAAGGTAAAGACAGGAGCCTGGAGGTTTGTGTCGGTGGAACTGGGCATGCTCACGTTGATGGCAAAAATCTTAATTCCCAAAAACCGCCTGGCAGGCTGTCTCGCTGCTGGGCTCTGGCTTTAACCCGAGATCTCCCTCAGATGTCGTTTTCATCGACTCCGCTGAATAAACCATCTCCACATTAACATATTATTGATCGGCTGTGTAAGGCTCTGGATCGGGTATATTGCTTGCAAGATGGTTTGGCTAGATGAGGTCAGGACCACACGTCAGCTTCAGCTCAGGGCCACAGAGGCAAGCCACCTTGAGTGGGGAAGGGTCCTTCCCAGGAAAGGGTTAACAGAGCCGAGGCAAGTGACAGTCTCACTGGATGTTGGCACACTAGTGCCCAGCTTCTGCCAGCTTCTCCGCAGAGTGCTGGGGGAGTGGCAGAGCTGTAATTGGTTCTTTCAGGAGCGCTCATGCGTTAGTCTCATCAACCGAGGCCGCATCTGTGCCCAGGCAGAGGGCGACTCTCCCCAGCTGAGCGCGGCGTCGGACAAAAGGGCGAGGGACAGGGAGTAGGAGTGTAGGGCGGGGCAGTCCCCTTCACGGCAACAAATGCTGGCTATTCAGCTCGTGGGAAACCTGTTGGAGACGCGTCCGTTGCCAAGAGAGGGGAACGAGTTTCCTCGCAGGGTTTCCCTGTGCCTGGTGATGTTAATCCTGCCCCATGCTTTGATGTGTATCCTGTCCGGAAGGTCAGGGTTTCAGCCTGGAGACACAGGAGACCGCAGATGCTGGAATCTGGAGCAACACACAAGGTGCTGGAGGAACTCAGCGGGTCGGGCAGCATCCGTGGAGGGAAATGGACAGTTGACGTCTCGGGTCAAGACCCTACATCAGGATTGTCACCCCTTCTCCTCACCTCTTTACACCGGCTCTCTCCCCTCTGTCTTTCAGTCCAGATGAAGAGTCTCGATCCGAAACGTCAACTGTCCATTTCCCTCCTCAGATGCTGCCCGACCCGCTGAGTTCCTCCAGCGTTTTGGGGGCTTTCGGTCTGTCTGCTTCGCTCGGCTGGAAGACCTGGATCGAGAGCTGTAACAGGGGCCGTGAGACTGGCAAGGGAGCTGGGCTCCCGGGCTCACTGAGCTTTGCCCATTGTCCCGATCTGCCTGAGGAATGGCAGTTCCAACACCAGAGCTGCTGACTCACAGCAGTGAGTGATGGTGCTGGAAACACTCAGCAGGTCAGGCAGCATCTGGGGAGCGAGAAGCAGAGTCAATGGTTCAGGTCAATGATCTTTCATCAGAACTGGGGGAATGAAAGAGCAGTTGTGTTTCTTGGTAATGGGTTTATTATTATAGTTATTATATTCTGGTCGCCTCATTATAGGAAGGATGTGGAAGCTTTAGAGAGGAGATTTACCAGGATGCTGCCTGGATTGGAGAGCATGTCTTATGAGGATAGGTTGAGTGAGTTGGGCTTTTCTCGTTGGAGAGGAGGAGGATGAGAGGTGACTTGATAGAGGTGTACAGGATGATAAGAGGCATAGATCGAGTGGACAGTCAGAGACTTTTTCCCAGGGAGTTAATGGTGAACATGAGGGCACATAATTTTAAGGTGATTGGAGGAAGGTATAAGGGGGATGTCAGAGGTAAGGTTTTTACACAGAGAGTGGTGGGTGCATGGAACACACTGCCAGCAGAGGTTGTGGGGGCAGATACATTTGGGACATTTAGATAGACCCATGAATGATAGAGAAATGGGGGGCTATGTGAGAAGGAAGGGTTAGATAGATCTTAGAGCAACGTTGTGGGCCGATGGGCCTATACTGTGCTTTAATGTTCTATGTTTTGTATTCTATTGTCTCTGTATTATTGATGCAGTGAAAAACTTTTGTTTGTGTGCCATCCAGACCAATCCTGCCACACACCCGTACATTGAGGTGGTAAAAAAGAAAACAGAATGTGGAACATAGTGTTACATTTGCAGAGAGAATGCAGTGCAGGCAGACAAATAAGGTGCAAGGGCCACGACAAGGCAGAAGTCAAGAGTTCATTTTTATTGTACGAGAGGTCCGTTCAAGAGTCTTATAACAGCGGGATAGAAGCTGTCCTTGAGCCTGGTGGTACGTGCTTTCAGGCTTTTGTATCTTCTGTCCGACAGGAGAGGGAAGAAGAGAGAACGTCCGGGGTGGGAGGGGTCTTTGATTATGTTGGCTGCTCTCCCGAGGCAGTGAGAGGTATAGACAGAGTCCATGGAGGGGAGGCTGGTTTCCGTGATGCGCTGGGCTGTGTCCACAACTCTCTGCAGTTTCTTGCGGTCTTGGGCAGAGCAGTTGCCGTACCAAGCCGTGATACATCCAGATAGGATGCTTTCTATGGTGCATCTGTAAACATTGGTGAGGGTGATTGATGAAAGAGAGGGAGTGTCTGTGATAGGGTGGGGGACGAGTTGCCCAGGTGACCCAGTGAATTCGGTGCCATGTAAGGGAGGAGAATGTGTGTTTGTTGGTCACACCTGATCTCTCTGAAGGAGGTGTATGAAAAGGGAGGTTAAGGAGGACATTCAGAGAGAGCAAAACAAAAATGCGTAGTAGAGAACACAGCAGTTGCTGGAAACCTGAAATGAAACAGAATGTTGGAAAGACTCTGCAGGTCAACCAGCATCTATGGAAGGGGGAGAAGTGCATTAATGTTACAGGTGGGTGACCATACTCCAGGAATGGCCAGTCACTTCACAAACAGGAAGGGGTGGTTATCTGAAAGTGCAGAATTCAGTGTAGGGTCCCGAGGGCTGTAATGTACCCAGACAGAAGATGAGGAGCCTCTCCTCGGGCTTACATTGGCTTGGTCGGAGCAGTGGAGGAGGTCAGAGACAGGCCAGATCGGATGGAGAGTTGGGAAAGGGAAATTAATTCATGAAGTAATCCTGGAATTAAAAAAAACACTCGGCAACGGTGATGGTGAGACGACCAGAAGGTAGTAAAACCCTTCTGGTTCCTTCAGGGGAGAAGTGGCTCTTCCTAGCCTGCTATGATAAGATCCAATGGGCTGAATGGCCTCCTCCACACTGTGATTTTCCCAGCACTGTGATTGGTCAAAGTGGTGACGACCTGGGAGTTCACCCCCACACTCCCGCCCCGACACACCTCCCCCCTCTCCTCTCCCCTGCACATCTGACCCATCTCCTCCCCCCACCCCTCCCCCCTCCCCCACACCCCCTTCCCCCACATCACCCCTCTACCCCACAACTCCCTCTTCCCCAACACACTTCTCCCCTCCCCCAACGCCTCCTCCCTCCCCTACACCTCCCCTTGCCCAACCTCACCCCTCACCCCCGCACCTCACCCCTCACCCCATGCACTTCACCCCTCCCACACACACCTCTGTGTGGGACACCTGACAGTGCTGCACTCCCTCAGTGCCGGGCTCCCTCAGTGCCGGGCTCTCTCAGTGCCGGGCTCCCTCAGTGCCGCGCTCCCTCAGTGCCGCACTCCCTCAGTGCCGCACTCCCTCAGTGCCGGGCTCCCTCAATGCCGCGCTCCCTCAGTGCCGCGCTCCCTCAGTGCCACACTCCCTCAGTGCCGCACTCCCTCAGTGCCGGGCTCCCTCAGTGCCGGGCTCCCTCAGTGCCGCGCTCCCTCAGTGCCGCACTCCCTCAATGCCGCACTCCCTCAGTGCCGCACTCCCTCAGTGCCGGGCTCCCTCAGTGCCGCTCTCCCTCAGTACCGCACTCCCTCAGTGCTGGGCTCCCTCAGTGCCGCACTCCCTCAGTGCCGGGCTCCCTCAATGCCGCAATCCCTCAGTGCCGCACTCCCTCAGCGCCGGGCTCCCTCAATGCCGCAATCCCTCAGTGCCGGGCTCCCTCAGCGCCGCACTCCCTCAGTGCTGCGCTCCCTCAGTGCTGGGCTCCCTCAGTGCTGCACTCACTCAGTGCTGGGCTCCCTCAGTACCGCACTCCCTCAGTGCCGCGCTCCCTCAGTGCCAGGCTCCCTCAGTGCCGTGCTCCCTCAGTGCCGGGCTCCCTCAGTGCCGGGCTCCCTCAGTGCCGCGCTCCCTCAGTGCCGGGCTCCCTCAGTGCCGCGCTCCCTCAGTGCCGGGCTCCCTCAGTGCCGCGCTCCCTCAGTGCCGCGCTCCCTCAGTGCCGGGCTCCCTCAGTGCCGGGCTCCCTCAGTGCCGCGCTCCCTCAGTGCCGGTCTCCCTCAGTGCCGGGCTCCCTCAGTGCCGCGCTCCCTCAATGCCGCACTCCCTCAGTGCCGCACTCCCTCAGTGCCGGGCTCCCTCAGTGCTGCGCTCCCTCAGTGCCGGGCTCCCTCAGTGCCGCGCTCCCTCAGTGCCTCGCTCCCTCAGTGCCTCGCTCCCTCAGTGCCGCGCTCCCTCAGTGCTGCGCTCCCCCAGTGCCGCACTCCCTCAGTGCTGGGCTCCCTCAGTGCCGGGCTCCCTCAGTGCCACACTCCCTCAGTGCCGCACTCCCTCAGTGCCACACTCCCTCAGTGCCGGGCTCCCTCAATGCCGCACTCCCTCAGTGCCGCACTCCCTCAGTACCGCACTCCCTCAGCGCCGGGCTCCCTCAGTACCGCACTCCCTCAGCGCCAGGCTCCCTCAGTGCCGCACTCCCTCAGTGCCGCACTCCCTCAGTACCGCACTCCCTCAGCGCCGGGCTCCCTCAGTGCCGCACTCCCTCAGTGCTGGGCTCCCTCAATGCCGCACTCCCTCAGTGCTGCGCTCCCTCAGTGCTGGGCTCCCTCAGTGCTGCACTCACTCAGTGCTGGGCTCCCTCAGTACCGCACTCCCTCAGTGCCGCGCTCCCTCAGTGCCGGGCTCCCTCAGTGCCGGGCTCCCTCAGTGCCGCGCTCCCTCAGTGCCACGCTCCCTCAGTGCCGGGCTCCCTCAGTGCCGGGCTCCCTCAGTGCTGCGCTCCCTCAGTGCCGGGCTCCCTCAGTGCCGGGCTCCCTCAGTGCCGCGCTCCCTCAGTGCCGCACTCCCTCAGTGCCGCACTCCCTCAGTGCTGGGCTCCCTCAATGCCGCACTCCCTCAGTGCTGCGCTCCCTCAGTGCTGGGCTCCCTCAGTGCTGCACTCACTCAGTGCTGGGCTCCCTCAGTACCGCACTCCCTCAGTGCCGCGCTCCCTCAGTGCCGGGCTCCCTCAGTGCCGGGCTCCCTCAGTGCCGGGCTCCCTCAGTGCCGCGCTCCCTCAGTGCCACGCTCCCTCAGTGCCGGGCTCCCTCAGTGCCGGGCTCCCTCAGTGCTGCGCTCCCTCAGTGCCGGGCTCCCTCAGTGCCGGGCTCCCTCAGTGCCGCGCTCCCTCAGTGCCGCACTCCCTCAGTGCTGGGCTCCCTCAGTGCTGGGCTCCCTCAGTGCCGCACTCCCTCAGTGCCGCACTCCCTCAGTGCCGGGCTCCCTCAGTGCTGCGCTCCCTCAGTGCTGGTCTCCCTCAGTGCCGCACTCCCTCAGTGCTGGGCTCCCTCAGTGCCGCACTCCCTCAGTGCTGGGCTCCCTCAGTGCTGCGCTCCCTCAGTGCCGCACTCCCTCAGTGCCGGGCTCCCTCAGTGCCGGGCTCCCTCAGTGCCGGTCTCCCTCAGTGCCGCGCTCCCTCAGTGCTGGTCTCCCTCAGTGCCACACTCCCTCAGTGCTGGGCTCCCTCAGTGCTGGGCTCCCTCAGTGCTGGCATTGAACATGCAGTCCCAACAATCCGGAGCAGGAGTTGAACCCACAACCTTCTGATCCCTCCCCGCTGATCTGGAGCAAATGTCCGAGTGTCCCTGTCCTGAACCTCCTGCTCGGACACTAATGTTGTACACAGAAACTAATTCAATAATTAGTTAAGGGGGTGGATGCCAGAGTACTGATCTGTTTGTTTTCATTCATTGGAATCCTTCATTGACGCAACATGTTGAGTTTAATATGGAAGAGTGAGGCCTTGGTCTTCTCCAGCCAGTATTAACCTGTTCGTTGGGGTTGGATTCTGTTTCAGGAGAATTGAGTGATTAAACTGTGATTCCAGGCTTGGACCCTACCCTGAGTTTGTAACTTTCCCATCTCAGGGTCTGGAGAGGTGTCGTACAGCACAGAAACAGGCCTTTCAACCCACTGGTCCATGCTGACCAATGGCAGTTGTCACTAACAGACATCAGAGAATTTTCCCATAGTTATTCAGGGGCAGCGGCTCCCAATTTTTTTTAATAAATTCCCCATTCGTTAAATAAGCCCAGATGTTAAACTCTGATGATACCTCAGGACACTCACTTTATGGAGTTCACATGGAATCAGAATCAGGTTTATTATCACTGACGTATGTCGTGATATTCGTTGTTGTGTGGCAGCAGTACAGTGCAAGACATAAAGACATAAAAATTACTATAAGTTACAAAAATAAATAAATAGTGCAAAAGAGGAATAACGAGGTGGTGTTCATGGGTTCATGAACCATTCACAAATCTGATGGCGGAGGGGAAGAAGCTGTTCCTGAATCGTTGAGTGTGGGTCTTCAGGCTCCTGTACCTCCTCCCCGAAGGTAGTAACGAGAAGAGGGCATGTCCCAGGTGGTGAGGGTCCTCAGTGGTGGATGCCACCTTCTTGAGGCACCGCGTCTTGAAGATGCCCTCGATGGTGGGGAGTGTGGTGCCCGTAATGGAACACAGAACATAGAATGGTACAACACAGGAACACGCCCTTCAGCCCACAGTGTTGTGCCAAACAAATTAAACTAGCAATTAAATGCCCAATTAAGCAAGTCCCTTCTGCCGACACAATCCCATCTCCCTCCATTCTCTGCACATTCCTGTGCCTATCTAAGAGCTTCTTAAATGCTTCTATCGTATCTGCCTTCACTACCACCCCAGGTACCCACCACTCTCTGTGTACAAAAACTTGCGCTGCACATCTCCTATGAACTTACCTGCTCTCATCTTAAATGTACACCCTCTAGTATTAGACATTTCAACCCTGGGAAAAAGACACCGGCTGCCTGCTCTATCTATGCCTCTCATAATCTTATGAACTTCTACCAGATCAGATCTGATCTCCCCTCAGCCTCTTGCCGCTCCAGAGAAAACATCCCAAGTTTTTCCAAACTCTCCTTATAGTTCATGCCCTCTAATCGAGGCAGTATCCTGGTTGCTGGAACTGCCCCAGGGATTCCTGAGGATTGTGAACTTCCCTACACCTGAGGCAGATAGGATCAGATAAGATCTCTTTATTAGTCACATGTACATCAAAACACACAGTGAAATGTACCTTCTGCGTAGAGTGTTCTGGTGGCAACCCACAAGTGTCACCACGCTTCTGGCGCCAACATAGCACGCCCACAACTTCCTAACCCGTACGTCTTTGGAATGTGGAAGGAAACCGGAGCACCCGGAGGAAACCCACGCAGATGCAGGGAGAACATACAAACTCCTTACAGACAGCGGCCGGAATTGAACCCGGGTCACTGGCGCTGTAATAGCGTTACGCTAACCGCTACACCACCATGTCTGCCCTCATGGCGTGCCTGGTGCATTTTTTTTGTTGCAAACTTTCAAACTAAATTATCTCAACATTATTAAAGCCTCATACATCCCTGCTAGCCCAGTAACTTAGCCACTGGACCATCACACCACAAACCCACACCCTGGGTCAAATAGGTTAGTGTTTGATAGGGTTTGGAAGAGTGAGAGGGGATCTTGTAGAAACCTATAAAGTTCTGAAAGGTGCAGAAAAGGCTCACAAGGATGTTACCGGGACTGGAGGGCTTGTGTTATAAGGAGAGGCTGGATAAGCTGGGACTGTTTTCCCTGGAGTGTAGGGGGCTGAGGGTTGACCTTATAGCAGTTTATAAAATCATGAGGGGCAACAATAAGGTGGATGGCCACAGTCTTTTTCTCAGGGAGTCCAAAACTCAAGGGCACAGGTTTAAGGTGAGAGGGGAAGGATTTTAAGGGGACCTCAAGGGCAACATTTTCATACAGAGGGCGGTGGGTGTATGGAAAGAGCTGCCAGAGGAAGTGGTAGAGGGGGGTACGATTACAACGTTTAAAAGACATTTGGACAGGTCCATGGAATGGGAAAGGTTCAGAAGGATATGGGCCAAATGTAGGCAAATGGGACCAACTGAGACATCTTGGTTGGCACGGACTAAGGAACCCCCATCACCAGTATCTCTGAGCAATGAATACCACCTTGCAACAAATGGAAAAGCTGAATTCTAAATGTAGCCTGAAATGCTAAATTAATATTCTTGACTTCTTGTTTGATTACTTGTGGCGTTGAGTCTGGATGTGCTTTTTAATCTGTGACAATTAATCCGCCTCCTGAGATTAATTAAGTTGCTTTTGCATCAGTTATGGGTGAAAGTTCTGTGTGATCTCTGACACACTTGATGCTTGCTGAACTTGGAATGTGGGAAGTTTAATGCCCCATCTTGAAGAGCAGAGTGACAGGCCCCACCGTTGTGGGACAGTGTGATTGCAGGAGCTGAGCTAAAGAGCTGGTTCAGTGCATCAAAGGATCGAAGGCCATTTGGCCTCTTGTGCCTGTTCTCCCATTCAATAAGATCTGATCTTCTTAGGGGAATCAAGAGCTAGAGGACATAGGTTTAAGGTGAGAGGGGAAAGATTTACATAGAACATAGAACAGTAGAGCACTGGACAGGCCATTCGGCTCACGATGTTGTGCCGATCTTGACACCAATTTATACTAAGTGCCCTCCTCCTGTGTATCATGCACATCCCTCCATTCCCTTCATATTCATGTGTCTATTTAAAAGCCTCTTAAACTCTGCCTGCCTCCACTACTACCCCGGTGACCCATTCCAGGTACCCACCACTCTCTGCGTAAAGAACTTGCCCCTCACGTCACCTTAAAACTTTCCCCCTCTAACCTTAAAAGCACGTCCTCTGTTATCATTTAATAGGAGCCAAAGGGGCACCTTTTTTTACCCAGAGGGTGGTGCGTATATGGAACGAGCTGCCAGAGGAAGTGGTTGAGGCAGGTACATTAACATCGTTTCAAAGGCACTTGGACAGGTACATGGATGGGAAAGGGATATGGGCCAAATGTGGGCACATGGGACTGGCTTAGGTGGGAATCTTGGTCAGCATGGACCAGTTGGGCTGAAGGGCCTGTTTCTGTGCTGTATGACTCTATGACTCTATGTCATGACCACTTTCCCGCACTGACCCCATGCCCTTGACTCCCTTCATATGAAGTTTATAGAATCAAAAGCAGCATAGATAGGATAGTCAGGCTCTTTTTCCCAGGGCAGAAGTGTCAAATACCGGAGGACATGCATTTAAGTTGAGAGGAGGAAAGTTTAAAGGAGATGTGCGGGGCAGGTTTTTTGCACAGAGAGTGGTGGGTGCCCGCAACGGGTTGCCAGGGGGAGTGGCAGAAATGAGAGCAACATTTGAGAGGCACTAAGGCACATGAACAGGCAGTGAATGGAGGGGTACAGGTCATGTGCAGGCAGGGTTAGGTTAATTGGGCATCATGTTCGGCACAGACATCGTGGGCCGAAGGGCCTGTTCCTGTGCTGTACTGTTCTATGTTCTATGTTAACAGAGCTCATCTCAACCTGAAAGATCTCAGGGAAACGTCCCTGTCCCACAGCCAATATTTATAGAATCAGTATGGGAACAGGCCCTTCAGCCCATCAAGTCTATGCCAACCATCAAGCATTAATCCAACACTGATCCTTCACTCTGCAGCACCAAAGCAGATTATTTGGTTGTTATCACTTTACTTTCTGTGGGAAGGTCATTTTTTTTATTCATGGGACATAGCTGTCACTGGCCAGGCCAGTATTTATTGGTATTGGTATTGGAAATGGTTTATTATTGTCACTTGTACCAAAGTGCAATGAAAACCTTGTCTTGCGTACCGTTCATACAGATCATTTCATTACACAGTGCATTGAGGTAGTACAGGGTAAAACAATACAGAATGCAGAATAAAGTGTTACAGCTACAGAGAAAGTGCAGTGCAGGCAGACAATAAGGTTCAAGATCATAACAAGGTAGATTGTGAGGTCAGAGTCCATCTCCTCGTATAAGGGAACCATTCGATAGTCTTATCACTGTGGGATAGAAGCTGTCCTTAAGTCTGGTGGTACGTGCCCTCAGGGTCCTGTATCTTCTGCCTGATGGGAGAGGAGAGAAGAGAGAATGACCCAGGTGAGTGGGCTCTTTGATTATTCTGGCTGCTTCACCAAGGCAGTGAGAGGTATAGACAAGAGTCCATGGAGGGTTTCCGTGATGTGCTGAGCTGCGTCCACAACTCTCTGCAGTTTCTTGCAGTCCCGGGCAGAGCAGTTGTGGTACCAAGCCGTTATTGCCTATCACTATTTGCCTTTGACCTGAGTGGTGTGTTTGGCCATTTCGGAGGACGGTTAAGTCAAGCAGATGACTTGCACCAGGATTCACAGAGCAATAAGTGAACCAGAATCCAGTTATTTCACCTTACTGCTGTGTCAGGAGCTGTTTACGTCAGATTTCATTGGTAATTGGTTTATTATTGTCACATGTACCGAGATACAGTGAAAAGCTTTTGTTTGCGCACCATCTATAGGGATCATTCCATGCATAAGTACATCAAGGTAGTACTAAAGGAAAAAACGGAATGCAGAATATAGTGTTACAGTTACAGAGAAAGTGCAGTGCAGGCAGACAAATAAAGTACAAGGGCCACGATGAGGTAGATTGAGAGACCAAGAGTTCATCATGAGACGTACATTCAAGTGTCTGATAACAGTCACTGTCCTCGAGCCTGGTGGTAAGTGTTCCCAGGCTTATGTGCCTTTTGCACAATAGGAGGGGGGAGAAGAGAGAATGTCCGGGGTGGGAGGGGTCCTTGATTATGTTGGCTGCTTTCCCGAGGCAGCAGGAAGTGTACACGGAGTCAGTGGAGGGGAGGCTGGTTTCCGTGATGTGCTGAACTGCGTCCACAACTCTCTGCAGTTTCTTGCAGCCTTGGGCAGAGCAGTTGCCATACCAAACCGTGATGTATCCAGATAGGATGCTTTCTATGGTGCACCTGTAAAAATTGGGGTCATGACGAACTTCTTTAACCTTCTGAGGAAGCAGAGGTGTTGGTGTGCTTTCATGGCCATAGTGTCTACGTGGCTGGACCAGGACAAATTGTTGGTGATGTTTACACCTGGGAACTTGAAGCTCTCAACCACCTCCACCCCAGCACCGTTGATACAGACTTCAGCCTACCTGGTCCACGCTGTCCATTGTACTTATCGATACTAATCCCATTTACCCACTGTCCAGGAAGGGAAAGGGGAAAATAATTCAGTCAGAGAGTTCCAGCTCTCCCTGGGCCAGCCTTTCACCTCCCACCCTCTCAGCAGAGGAGAGATGGGTCCCTCCTGTTCACTCTGTACAGACCTCTCATCTGGTTACACACCTCAATTCAATCTCCCCTCAGCTTTCCGTCTTCCCAAGAAAACAATTTCTCACCTCCATAACTCTCCAACCCTGGCAGCATCCCGGTGAATCCCTCCTGGGCCACATCCTGCAGTGCGGCGACCAGAATTGGACGCAGTGCTCCAACTGTGGCCTCTCTGTTGTGGCGTACCATTCCAGCAGGACCTGCCCGACCTGTAATTGGCAATTGTTCATTGGTTTATTGTTGTCACGTGTACCAAAACTTTGTTTTGCATGCCATCGATGATCATTTCATCACATCAGTGCATTGAGGTAGTACAAGGGAAAACAATAACAGAATGCAGAATAAAGTGTTACAGTTACAGAGAAAGTGCAGTGCAGGCAGACAATAAGGTACAAGGCCATAACGAGGTAGATTGTGAGGTCAAGAGTCCATTTTATTGTACTAGGGGAGCATTCAATTGTTTTATAACAGCTGTCCTTGAGCCTGGTAGTATGTGCTTTCAGGCTTTTGTATTTTTGTGTTTTTGTACCCTGTGTCTCTGCCGATGAAAAGCAAATATCCAGTGAAGGATGTTTAACTACTTAAGTTACTTAAACCTGGAAAATCTATGAAAGTTGACCGTGTCTAATGATTCTGATCAGAAGGTGCTGTACCTCTGGGTGTTATGATTTGAATAAGTTCTGAATTACATCAAATGAAATCTGCACACAGTTTTGGATCACTTATTTCAGGATGGATAAACAAGCTTTGGAGGCACTGTTAAGGAGATTTATATGGGAAATTCCTGGGGTGATGGGGTTATCCTATCATGAGCAGCTAAAGAAATTCGACCTATGTTCTTATGAGGTTGAGAAGAGGGGTAATCGTATCAAAATATTTAAGACCCTGAGGGGGATTGACAGGGAAGATGTTGAGATGTTTCCACTAGTGGAAGACTCTCAAACAAGGGGACATGTTTGCAAGTTAAGGAGTCGGTCGTTTAAAATTGAGGTATGTAGGAACTTCTCACAGAGGGTGACGAATTTCTGGAATTCTCAGTTCCCAAGGTTTACAGAGGCTGGATCACCGGGGTATTGGAATTGGAATTGGATTATTATTGTCATTTGTACTGAGGTACAGTGAAAAACTTGTCTTGCATACCGATCATACAGGTCAATTCATTAGACAGTGTATTCAGGTAAAACAATACAGAATGCAGAGTAAAGTGTCACAGCTACAGAGAAAGTGCTGTGCAGGCAGACAATAAAGTGCAAGGTCATAATGAGGTAGATTGCGAGGTCAAGAGTCCAGGAGGTAGGTTTTTTGGAAGATCAGGGAATTGAGGGCTCTGGGGAACTGGTACAGGAGAGGTCTGGGCCAGATCAGTCGCCATTGTATTAAATAGCATGGTAGGCTTGAGGGGCCGAGTGGCCGACTCCTATTTTCGTAAGTTCTTCCGAAATCCCTCAACTTGCTCCTTTCAAAGTGATTCCTTCAATTACCCAATTTATAGACCACCTCTCACCCTCTCGCCCCTCGCACCAGAGCAGTCTGTGTCAATGCTCACTGCAGACAACCAGAGTCCTGCTCTTGCAAATTAATGGACCTCTGACATTTCCAGTGTTCAGACATTGTCTCAGTAGCAAAGATATTAATGTCATTTCATGCCTGGCTGGTTTCGTTTGTTCAGGCTGCCGTGGGCTGTGACTGCCTCCATGGAACTGCACAGTGTGATGGATCTCAATGTTAATTTCTGTGGACCATCACTTACCTGAGACTAGGGCAGCATTAGCTGTAACAGATTGGGTCACCCTCCTGCCTCTGAGTCACCAGGCGTGGGATCAGATTCCACACCAGAAATCTGAGCCTGGGAATCCACGGTGGCACTCCCATGCAGTACTGAGGGAGTGCTGCCTTGTCGGAAGTGCCATCTTGGGGACGAGTTAAACCAGGTCACTCTCAGCGCCCTCAACTGGCACAGCAGGTAGAGCCGCTGCCTCACAGCTCCAGAGACCTGGGTTCAATCCCGACCTCGGGCGCTGTCTGTGTGGAGTTTGCATGTTCTCCCTGTGACCGTGTGGGTTTCCCCCGGGTGCTCCGGTTTCTTCCCACGTCCCAAAGACATGCAGGTTGGTGGGTTAATTGGACACTGTAAATTGCCCCTGGTGCATAGGGGATGAGAATGTGGTGAGAATAAAATGGGATTAATGTAAATGGATGATTGATGGTCAGACTGGACTTGCTGGGCCAAAGGGCCTGTTTCATTGCTATGTCACTGCTGAACCCTATGGGTGGAGAACATCCTCAGGACAACATAGAACAAACAACAATACAGCACAGAATGTCTGCTCCGAACACAGTGCAGAATTAAACTAAATCTCTTTTGCCTGCACATGATCCACATCCCTCCACTCCCTGCACATTCATCTGTCTAACAGCCTCTGAAAAAGCCTTCCTCCTTTCACCTTAAATGCATGTCCTCTAGTATTTAACATCTCAACCCTGGGAAAATGATTCTGACTGTCTACCCTATCTACACCTCTCATAATTTTATAAACTTCTTATCAGCCTCCAACACACTAGAGAAAACAACCCAAGTTTGTCCAACCTCTCCTTATAATCTAGGCAGCATCCTGGTAAACCTCTCCTGTGCCGTCTCTAAAGCCTCACATCCTTCCTGTGCTGGAGCAACCAGAACTGCACACGATTTTGAATGAGTCCCAGTAAGTTCTCTTCAGTATCTGGTTGTATTGGTATTGGTATTGGTTTATTATTGTAACTTGTACTGAGGTACAATGAAAAACTTGTCTTGCAGACCGATCGTGCAGGTCAATTCATTACACTGTACAGTTATATTAAGTTAGTACAGAGTGCATTGATGTAGTACAGGTAAAAACAATAACAGTACAGAGTAAAGTGTCACAGCTACAGAGAAAGTGCAGTGCAATAAGGTACAAGGTCACAACAAGGTAGATCGTGAGGTCAGAGTCCATCTCATCGTATAAGGGAACCGTTCAATAGTCTTATCACAGTGGGGTAGAAGCTGTCCTTGAGCCTGGTGGTACGTGCCCTCAGGCTCCTGTATCTTCTACCTGATGGAAGAGGAGAGAAGAGAGAATGTGCCGGGTGGGTGGGGTCTTTGATTATGCTGGCTGCTTCACCAAGACAACGAGAGGTAAAGACAGAGTCCAAGGAGGGGAGGCTGGTGTCCGTGATGCGCTGGGCTGTATCCACAACTCTCTGCAGCTTCTTGCGGTCCTGGGCAGAGCAGTTGCCATACCAAGCCGTGATGCATCCAGATAGGATGCTTTCTATGGTGCATCGATAAAAGTTGATGAGTGTCAGAGGGGACAAACTGAATTTCTTTAGCCTCCTGAGGAAGTAGAGGTGCTGGTTATCTCATTGGATGGATGTGTGATAGAGAGAGGAAGAATGGGTCACCAGGACTTGTTGTGTGAGCAGAGATTAAGTAGACTTCTCCAGCGTTTAGGAGAATGAGAGGTGGAGCTATTGAAATGTACAAGATGTGGGTCGATGAGGGAAAATGTTTTCCCTGAATCAAGAACCAGGGGCCATCATCTCAGAAGAAAACCTCAGCCACTCAGCACTGACATCAGTAGAAACTTCTTCACCTGGAGCATGGCAAACCCATGGAATTCTCTACCCAAGAAAGCTGTGGGGCCTCAGTTGTTAAAGACAAGAGATCGATAGGTTTTTAGGTCGGGTTGATGCAGGACAGTGTCACTGAGGTAAAAGATCAGCCAGAATAGCAGAGTGGGTATATTCACTTGGAAAGTTGGACTCTCCATGTTGCTGCGCTGCTGGACTCTACATCCACAGCTCGGTACTGGTTAATTTCACCTCCCTTCACTTCACTTGGAAGCCCCGACTCAGTGCAATCCAGGTTTTAGCAGCAATTATTGATGTGCAGCCGAAACCTTCAGCCCATGTCTGACAGCTTGGCCTGAGGCCAAATTCGACAGGGAGCGGTTGGCCAGATTCCGTGCGGTACTTGGTGGGCAAATTATTATGACATTGATTTTGGGTTTACAAAAGTTCTCCCATCACGTGGGGCTTCCGTGGGACTGCTCCAAAGGCATGAAGTTGTGGAAGCTGGGACCTCTTTCGGAATCTTTGGAATGTCTATACGCAGCAAATGTTTCTCGTCTGGCTTTTTATGGCTCCCACCAGCTCCACATCCCCTCACATCCTTCTCTCCCAATTCCGTAAACACCGTGATCCAGTCTCCCTGTATCTCCTTACAACAAGACAGAAATCCTTAAAGACAGTGAACCTTGCACTTTGCTTATCGTCTGTGTTAATGACTTGGATGAGAATGTAATTGGGAAAGTAGTCAGCTAACCTATGACTCTAAGCGTTGGGACATCGTGTTACAACTTGGTTAGCACTTGGAGTGTTGGTGGAGATCTGGTCGACATGCTATAGTAAGGTTCACACTGCGACACCACTGTCATTCCAGAGATTGCGAGCAATTTCTCCTTTTCAGAGTGATTTAGGGAATGTCCGTCCTCGATTATGAATCCCCTCTGGTCTTGCTTTTCCCTATCTCTGTCATCAAGTCCCAACAACTCTCCGAGGTGTCCAGGCTCCTCAAGTTCTGCCGAGAGTCAGAGAGATATGGAACGCACTGCCGGCAGAGGTTGTGGGGGCAGATACATTAGGGACATTTAAGAGACTCTTAGATAGGCACATGAAAGATAGAAAAATGGAGGGCTATGTGGGAGGGAAGGGTTAGATAGATATTAGAGCAGGATAAAATGTCAGCACAACATCGTGAGCCGAAGGGCCTGTACTGTGCTGTAGTGTTCTATGTCTATGTCAGATATACAGCATGGAAACAGGCCTTTTGACCCAACTTGACCTTGCCAACCAGCCTGCCTATCCAAGCTGGTCCCATTTGCCCGCATCTGGCCCATTTCCCTCTTTTCTTATCTTTTCCTATGCATATACCTGTCTAAATGTCTTTTAAATGTTGTAATTGTACCCGCCTCTACCACTTCCTCTGGCAGCTCGTTCCATATACCCACCACCCTGTGTGTGAGAAAGTTGCCCCTCGAGGTCCCTTTTAAATCTCTCCCCTCTGAACTTAAACCTGTGCCCTCTGGTTTTGGACTCCCCTATCCTAGGAAAAAGACTGTGGCCGTCCATCTTACCTATGCCCCTCATGATGTTATATACCTCTGAAGGAAAACAGTCCCGGCCTATCCGGTCTCTCCTTGAAACTCAAGCCCTCCAGTTCCGGTAACATCCTTGTGAATCTTTCCTGCACCCGCTCCATTGAGCTGCCAGAGGATGGGGGTGAGGCAGGTACAATAGATCAAGGAGCACTTGGATAGGTCCACGGAGGGGCGAGGCTTAGGGGAATATGGGCCAAATGCAGGAAATTGGGACTAGCTGGGTGGGCACCATGGTCGGCATGGACTGGTTGGGCTGAAGGGCCTGTATCTGTGCTGTACTGCTCTATGAGCCTCCTTCTTCATGACACTGCTTAAAACCTACCTCTCTGCTTCTTCAGCTTGGCAATAGCTGGTTAGTCTTGCATTTGATATCGTCTGCCAGGGCACTGTGGGAATTTCATTCCTTGACAGGTGCTATATAAATGGACCTTCTTGTTGGGAGGTGACCAGTCAGTACAAAGGAAATACACTCCCAATTACACTGTGTAAATTGGGTTTCAAATCTCCGACTGAGCAGCAGGTTAATGAAAAATGCAGTGAATCAGATCGATGGCATTGTCCAGCAGAACTCCTGCTAGCACCATTCGGTCCCTCTGTTCTGGCCTGCTGTCCCTGTGCCACACCAGTCTCCTCCCACCCCACTCTGCCTGCCCCTCTGAGCACCTCCCTCCTGTGTGTTTATCCATCTCCCCACAATTCCATAAACTGTACACCTCAATCCCTCCCTGTGGGAGTGAGCCCCACATTCCCTCCTCTCCCTGAGGGAGTGAGCCCCACATTCCCTCCTCTCCCTGAGGGAGTGAGCCCCACATTCCCTCCTCTCCCTGAGGGAGTGAGCCCCACATTCCCTCCTCTCCCTGTGGGAGTGAGCCCCACATTCCCACCCATCCTTGGGGAAAGAATTTCTCCTGAATTCCCCGGTGGACTCACTAATGACTATTGCAGAATTCCTTCATAATCCTGAAAGTCCCTATTATGTCTTCACGAAACCTCAGTGAACAGGAAATCCCCATGGAAATCTCTGTGGAAATCCCAGTTCTTGGAATGAAGAGTGACTTTTCCCAATTTCTTCCTTTAAGTTGGGAGAGCTGGGTTAATACAATTTGCAGTTGGTTTGGAGAAATTTAAGCTTCAAGACTAAATGGTTGGTATTGCCTCAAACAAGGCAACATTCCAAAGTAAATCCCAGCAATGATAAAAATGACCAAAGCAACAACTTGTATTTATATCACCCCTCTATCATCACACATCATCCCAAGTTCTTTACAGTGGGGCTAAGAACACAGAACAGTACAGCACAGGATCGGGTCCTTCAACCCACCAATCGGAAATAATCCCATCTGCCTCCCTCCATTCCCTGCCTGTTCATGTGTCTGTCTAAAAGTCTCTTAAACACCTCTATTGTATCTGCCTCCAGCACCACCCCTGGCAGACCATTCCAGGCACCCACCACTCTCTGTGTAAAAAACTACCATAGAACATAGAATAGTACAGCACAGGAACAGGCCCTTCAGCCCACGATGTTGTGCTGAACAAATTAAGATAAGATAGATATCTTTTATTAGTCACACGTACATCGAAACACACAGTGAAATACATCTTTTGCGTAGAGTGTTCTGGGGGCAGCCCACAAGTGTCGCCACGCTTCCGGCACCAACATAGCATGCCCACAACTTCCTAACCTATATGTCTTTTGGAAAGTGGGAGGAAACCGGAGCACCCGGAGGAAACCCACGCAGACACAGGGAGAAGGTACAAACTCCTTACGGACAGCAGCCAGAATTGAACCCGGGTTGCTGGCACTGTAAAGCGTTACGCTAACCGCTACACTACCGTGCCTGCTAAAACTAGTAATTAAATGCTTAACTAAACTAATCCCTTCTGCCTATACAATGTCCATATTCCTCCACTCCCTGTACATCCATGTGTCTGTCTAACACCCTCTTAAACCACTCTATCATATCTGCCTCCACCCCCACCCCTGGCAGCACATTCCAGGCACCCACCACTCTCTGTGTAAAAAAACTTGCCCCGCACATCTCCTTTAAACTTTCCCCCTCTTATCTTAAACTTATGCTGCCTAGCATTTGACATTTTCACTGAGGGAAAAGGACTGTCTACCCTGTCTGTGCAACTTCGATTAGGTCTCTCCTCAGCCTCCGAGAAAGAAATATGGAACTTCCAGTGACATCCCTTGTCAAAGTGAAGTCTGGCAGCTGATTAATATTTGGTATTTTCCATCTTACAAATCAGCACAGTTTTGGAATGTGGGAGAAACCAGGGGTTAGGGTCGTAGATACAGCACGGAAACAGGCCCTTTGGCCCACAGTGTGATTGTTGACCATCAACCAACAATTTACGCAAATCCTACGCTGATCCCAAATTATTCTCCCCACATTCCCGAAATTCTACCACTCACCTACACACTAGGGTCAGCTTACAGTTTCCAATCAACCTACCAACCTGTATGTCTTTGGGATGCAGGAAGAAACCGGAGCATCGTGAGGGAACTCACGTGGTCTCAGGGAGAACTTCACCCGAGGTCAGGATTGAACCCAGGTCTCCGGCGCCGTGAGGCAGCGGCTGCACCCACTGTGCCGCCCTTGCAGGGCTGGAGGAGGTTAGGAGAGAGATGGTTGAGGTGGGATTTGAAATCAGTGTTGAAGGTTTTAAGAAGGAGGCATTTGCTAAACTGAGCGCCAGAAAAGGGCAGCAGGCCCAGGGGTGATTGGTGACAGGGATTTGCAAAGTAGGCATTCCAGCAGAGTTGGGGATGAACTCGGGATTATGGACAGCGAAGGCTAGCCTGAAGGGTGTGGAATTGGTGGCACGGTGGACAGTGAGGAAGATTATCTACTGGGATTTCAGTCAACTGGGCCAGTGAGCCAAGGAATGGCAGATGGCGTTTAATTCAGATAAATGCAACGTGTTGCATTTTAGTAAGACAAACCAGGGCAGGACTTGCACAGTAAATGGCAGGGCCCTGTGAAGTGCTGTGGAACAGAGGGATTGAGGGGTCCAGGTACATAATTTCTTGAAAGTGGTGACACAGGTAGACAGGGTGGTGAAGAAAGTGTTTGGCACGCTGGCCTTCATCGGTCAGGATATTGAGTACAGGAGTTGGGACATCATGTTACAGCTGTACAAGACATAGGTAGGGCCACATTTGGAGTACTGTGTACAGTTCTGGTCACCCTGCTACAGGAAGGATGTCATTAAACTGGAAAGGGTGCAAAAAGGTTTACGACAATGTTATTTGGACTGGAGGGCTTGAATTACAAGGAGAGACTGGATAGGTTAGCACCTCTTTTCCCTGCAGTGTAGGTGGCTGAGGGGTGACCTTATAAAATCATGAGGGGCATAGCTAAAGTGAATAGCCACAGACTTTTCTCCAGGGCAGGGGAGTCCAAAACTAGAGGGCATAGATTTAGGGTAAGAGGGGAAAGATTCAAAAGGGACCCGAGGGGCAACTTGTTCACACAAGTATGGAACTAAAGGAAGTGGTAGGATTGGGTACTATTACAACGTTTAAAAGGCATTTGGCCAGGTAGATGGATAGAGGAAAGGTTTAGAGGGTTTTAAAGATTCACAGAGACGTAATGTCCATTTCCCACACATTGTACGCGCACTCTGTTATGAACTCCAGAAGTGGCCGATTTAAAAGTAAATAAATAATGCTTGCAATGACTATGGTGCGGGTTTAACAGAAACATGCTGCTCATGAATAAGTTAATTTAATCAAAAAATAGTTTTGTCCCTGGTGGGATTGAGATGGGGAACAATTACTGAAGGCAGAACAATGCAGTGTGAATGTGTAGCACTGCAGGGGAGCTGGTCACGCAGCTACCCCAGAGAAAGCCACAGTAGTGCCATTATTTAATCAGCCCTCAGACATTCTCTGCATAATCAAGAACCTGCAATGTGGCTTCCCAAAAAAAACCCCAAAAAGGTACAAAGATCTGCAGAATGGAGGAGTGGGAAGTGAAATGCATCGCACAACGCCCCCACCACAGAGCAGCACGGTGCACTGATGGTCCTCTGCTCCTGTCCTGACTCAGAAAGACCTGTCCAATTCACAGCCCAAGGAATAGGAGCAGGATTTGGCCATTTGGCCCATCAAGCCTATTCTGCCCTTTGGTGGGATCATGGCTGATCTGATCTTGGCCTCAGTTCCACGTTTCTGCCTGTTCCCCATAACGCTTGGTTCCCAAAAGTCTTGAGGCATAAGGGATCCACTTCCATCCCCCTCCCTCCTGGTTCCACCCACTGGAACCCCTCTCCCACCTGGTTCCATCCGCCATACACCTCTCCCCTGATGGTTCCCATTATCACCTTCCTTATTTATCAGGGTAGGGACATGTTTGGCACAGCTTTGTGGGCCGAAGGGCCTGAATTGTGCTGTAATTGTTCTATCTTGTATGTTATCTCCCCCCTAGCTGTCTCCAACCTTCACCCTCCCCTCCCCTCACCTGGTTCCTCCCACCTCTGTTGTCCGCCTCCCAGCTATCACCCACCTCCCTCTGTCTCCCAGCTCCACCTTCCCCTCTATCTGCCCGTCATCCATCACCCTTCCCATCCTGGGTTTGCCAGCCCCTGACACCCCTCCCCCTTCTCTTTATACCGGCCATCTCCCCTCTCCACTCTCAGTCCTGATGCAGGCTCTCAACCCGAAACGTCAACAATTCCTTCCCCTCCACAGATGCTGCTCGACCTGCTGAGTTCCTCCAGCTTCTCCAGATCATAATTTGTCCACCTCAGTCTTGAATAGATTCAGTGACAGGGAGCCTTGCACCTTATTATCTACCTGCGCTGCACTTTCTCTGTAGCTGTAACACTTTATTCTACATTCTGTATTGTTTTACCTTGTACTACCTCAATGCACTGTGTAATTAATTGATCTTATGGATGGTATGCAAGACAAGTTTTTCACTGTACCTCGGTACAAGTGACAATAATAAACCAATTCCAATGCCAGGTCACTGGGTGGAGAATTCCATGATCCTCAGAGAGAAGAAATTCCTCTTCATCTCCATTTTAACTGGGCAACATCTTGCCCTGAGATTTTGTCCTCCGGATCTAGATACCCCACCCCCAGTGACAGGAACATCCCCTCAACACCCACGCTATCAATCCCCCTCAAAACCTTACATGTTTCAATGAGATTGCCCCTCTTCTGAACAATGTGCAAGCACCAAACCTGCTCGACCTCTCTTCAAATATCAACCCCCTTCACCCCAGTTATCAACCTAGTGAACCATTGCTACACTGCCTCCAGTCTAAGTATATCCCTTAAATACAGTGCACCCGCAGTTCGGGTAACGGAAATTCACCCTTACGGAATTCACAAACCACGACCAAAAAAGCTGAGGTACGCAATAAAAATTCGCTCTTACGCTCGTGTGAGAAAAAAACACAAATCGCGAAAGAAATTACATTTGTCAATTTTTGTCAAGGGTTTGCATTACGGAAAATTGTGACACAGGAATTTTTCTAGAAACACAATCCTTCTATCACAGGGGGATGTACTGTATGAAGAGCAGAACCCCCTAACACGAGGGGGCATAATTTTAAGGTGATTGGAGGAAGGTATAAGGGGGACGTCAGGGGAGAGTACTTTACCCAGAGAGTGGTGGGTGCGTGGAACGCACTGCCAGCAGAGGTTGTGGGGGCCGATACATTAGGGACATTTAAGAGACTCTTAGATAGACACATGAATGATAGAGGAATGGGAGGGAAGGGTTAACGTTTGGGAGGGAAGGGTGAGCTAGATGTTAGAGCAGGATAAAATGTCAGCACAACATTGTGGGCCGAAGGGCCTTACTGTGCTGTAATGTTCTATGTTCTATGTTCTACACTCCAAGGTGGTGCTGGGATGAGGTGACTCAGCAGATCCATCCAATACATTTGTTACAATCATTATAATCTGTCCTGATGAAGGGTCTCAACCCGAAACGTCAACTGTCCATTTCCTTCCATAGATGCTTCCTGACCCGCTGAGTTCCTCCAGCATCTTGTGTGTTGCTCCAGATTTCCAGCATCTGCAGTCTCTTGTGTCTCCATAATAATGGTCCTCCTCTTTTAAGTCTGTTCTATGACTGTAAGAATTACCTCCTCGTGGCCCTTGCACCTTATTGTCTGCCTGCACTTCACTTTCTCTGTAACTGTAACACTTTATTCTGCATTCTGTTTTCCTTTTTACTACCTCGATGTACTTATGTATGGAATGAGCTGTCTGGACAGCACGCAAACAAAAGCTTTTCACTGTATTTCGGTACATGTGACAATGATAAACCAATAAAGAATAAGCATGGTGCTCCTGGTGTGATCTCAGCAGTGCACTGTTCTGTTGTGGAGAGACTTCTACATAGAGCATAGAACAGGCCCTCCGGCCCACAATGTCTGTGCTGAACACGATGCCAAATTAAACTAAATCCCTCCTGCCTGCACAAGATCCATATCCCTCCATTCCCTGCATATTCCTGTTGATTTAACAACCTCTTAACTGCCTCTATTGTATCTGCCTCCACCCCCACCCCAGGCAGCTCATTCCAGGCACCCACCACTCTCTGTGTAAAAATAACTTGCCCCGCACATCTCCTTTAAACTTCCCCCCTCTCACTTTAAATGCATGTCCTCTGGTATTTGACACTTCTACCCTTGGAAAAAGATCCTGACTGCCTATCTATTCCTCTCATAATCTTATAAACTTCTATCAGGTCTCCCCGCAGCCTCGGACGCTCCAGAGGAAACAACCCAAGTTTGTCCAACCTCTCCTCGTACTCCCTAATCCAGGCAGCACCCTGGTGAACCTCTTCTGCACCCTCTCCAAAGCCTCCACATCCTTCCTGTGAGGGGGTAACCAGAATTGCACACAATGCTCCAAGTGCGACCTAACCAAGGTTTTATATAACCACAACGTAACTTCCTGAGACTTCCTTTCGCACTTTTATATTCCAATCCTGTACAACAACGGCAAGTGTTTCATTTACCTTTCTTGTTACCTGACGTTAAGAATGGTCCCATCTCTTACACTTTTCCAATAGCCCTGCAAATATCTTCTTTTGAAATATTTATCTTTCGAGAGTCCTTCATCAAAAGACTTCAAGACTTTAGATTGGGCTGAAGGGCCTGTTTCCATGCTGTGTAACTCCATAACTCAATGACCCTTAATATAAAGAGAGACTGGCCTGTATTCAATGAAGCTTGGAAGAATCTATCAATCTCAACCATAAGATATATGGACCATAACATATAGGAGCAGGGGCAGGCCATTCGGCCCATCGAGTCTGCTCCGCACACCTTGTATATCAAAGACCCCACCCACCCGGGACATTCTCTCTTCTCTCCTCTTCCATCGGGTAGAAGATGCAGGAGCCTGAGGGCACGTACCACCAGGCTTAAGGACAGCTTCTACCCCAGTGTGATAAGACTATTGAATTTTTCCCTTGTACAATGAGATGGACTCCGACCTCATGATCTACCTTGTTGTGACCTTGCACCTTATTGCACTGCACTTTCTCTGTAGCTGTGACACTTTACTCTGTACTGTTATTGTTTTTACCTGTACTACATCAATGCACTCCGTACTAACTCAATGTAACTGCACTGTGTAATGAATTGACCTGTACAATCGGTATGCAATACAAGTTTTTCACTGTACCTCAGTACAAGTGACAATAATAAACCAATACCAATACCAATATACCCTCTCAACCTTGATTATACTCTGTGACTGAGGCTCCGCAGCCCTCTTGGGTATGTGATTCACCAGCTTCTAGGTGAGGACATGTCTTCTCCTCTCTATCCTCATTGGCTAACCCCTTATTTTGTGACACCCTGGTTCTAGATACCTCAGCCAAAGGAAATATCCTCACACCTGCCATGTAAGAATGTTGTACTTTTCAACGACATTGTGATTGAGGGAAAGCATAGAGCAAGAATGGAATATTTCCCAATGATGTGTAAACTCTGATCTTTCACACAGACAGTGAGGGGGCTTGGAGTTGACAAAATCCCAGGGTTCCTGCCTGTGACCCACGTCTATTCAAAGCAACTGCAGGCAGCAGCCTTCTCCGTCAGCTCATTAAGTTCCCAAAAAGAATGTGTATTAAAATATCGCCACATAATGAGACCCACACAAAAGGAATGTGTGACTATTTTTGATAAGTGTGGGCCAGATCAAAAATCAGCAGTAGGGACATTTCTCTGGTGAGCTCGGATACAGGCCCAAAGCACTGAATGTTATTATTGCAGTGTACAACGGCTGGGGGAATCTGTGCAGCCGAGAGTTGAACACTCTTCCCAACTAACACAGCAAATGAGCCAAGTTTAATTAGGGGGAATTAGAATTGAAAATGATATTTCCCCTGCCCACAACTGATGCTTTAAGGCAGGAGATTGTTACTAGCACCGTAATCACAGGAAGGCAGGAGCTGGGGAGGCCATTCAGCCCATCGAGCCTGTCTTGCCAGGTTGATCTGTGACTGTTTGTCTGCCTTTCCCTTCTGTATATATTCGGTTAGCCTACACCTGCCGATCTTGGACTTAAAATGAGCGATTGAACCAGCTTCTGGCTGCTGTTGGTCACTGAGAATCCCAGTGTCTCCATCTCCCCACCTCTCCTCCAGTTCTTGTTCAGTCCCAGACACCTGAACCAGCAGAAATAACCTCTCTCTCTTTTCCTCCGTCTCTCACACTTTATCATATTGTCTCTCTCTATAAATATCTATCTACCCCTCTATCTCCCTCTCTGCCCCGTCACAGAGTCATACAGCACGGAAACAGGTCCTTTGTCCCAACACGTCCATACTGAACAAGATTCCCATCTAAGCTAGATGGCCCATATCCCTCTAAACCCTTCCTATCCAAGTGTCTTTTAAGTGTTGTTAATGTACCTGCCTTTAGAGAGTATGCATTATGAGGAGAGACTAAGGGAGCTAGGGCTTTACTCTTTGGAGAGGAGGAGGATGAGAGGAGACGTGATAGAGGTGTACAAAATATTAAGAGGAACAGATAGAGTGGATAGCCAGCGCCTCTTTCCCAGGGCACCAAAGCTCAATACAAGAGGGCATGGCTTTAAAGTAATGGGTGGGAAGTTCAAGGGAGATATCAGAGGGAGGTTTTTTACCCAGAGAGTGGTTGGGGCATGGAATGTACTGTCTGGGGCAGTGGTGGAGGCAGGTACATTGGTCAGATTCAAGAGATTGCTAGATAAGCATACAGAGGAATTTAAAATAGAGGGATATGTGGGAGGAAGGGGTTAGGCGAGGTTTAAAGGTCGGCACAACATTGTGGGCTGAAGGGCCTGTATTGTGCTGTACCGTTCTATGATTCTATGATTCTATAACCACATAGATACCAGCCTTTGCGGAAATATTTATTTCCCCCATGATCTCTCTCTCTCTCTCTCTCGCATGTGGATCTTGTTCTTCACACATTGGCTGGTTGTGTCTCTGTTCCTCCTTTCAGCAAGTCCTTTGTTGCCTGTGCGTCTCTTCTGGGGAAGGTTTGATAGGCATGGTGTTCTCTGAAGGGTAGCTCTACATGAGAGGCAAAGACAAGAGTAGACAGCCAGTATCCCAGGGTCAAAATGTCTAATACTCGAGGGCATGCATTTAAGGTGAGAGGGGGTCAGTTCAAAGGAGATGTGCGGGGCAAGGAGTGGTGGGTTCCTGAAATGCACTACCTAGGGTGGTGGTGGAGGCAGATATGATAGAGGCTTTTAAGTGGATGTTAGATAGGTACATGAATGTGCAGAGAATGGAGGGAGATGGACATTGTGTGGGCAGAAGGGATTAGTTTGGTTAGACATTTAATTACTAGTTTAATTAGTTCGGCACAACATTGTGCACCAAAGGACCTGTTCCTGTGCTGTGTTGTTCTATATTCTATGTTCCTGCGGTGGGCGAGAAGGTCACGGGGAGTGCGCACAGTGCCTGAGGTCACCTCCTTATCATCCCAAACGTTGCCCACACACAGGAATTACCAATGGGGAGGCCCTGGGCTTCAGTGCCATCTGTGGGCAGAGGGATGATTACTTTCATGAAGAGGGTCTGCCGTCTGTTCACCCTCACTTGTTACAAAGCAGGAGGCCATTCAACCCATCAGGTCATGCTAGCTTGCAGTCCCATCAGACCTCTTCCCTCATTTCCCTGTAACTTATCTTTCCCTAATGCTCACAATTCATCCCCCCCATCCTGATTCTCCTAACACCCACACACTAGGGGGAACTAACAGCGGCTAACTAACCAACTGACCTGCACATCCTTTGGGTCGTGGGAGGGAACCAGAGGATAGAGTCACGGTGAGATACAGCACGGAAACAGGCCCTTCAGCCCACTGAGACTGTTCTGACCATCACCCACCCATTTACACTGACCCTCCATTCATCCCATTTCATTCTCCTCAACTTGCCCCAGATTCTACCCCTCACCCACACACTGGGGAGAACTTACAGCAGCCAATTAACCCACCCACCCGCACGAATTTGGGATGTGGGAGGAAACTGGAGCACCCGGGGTGGGGTGGGCAGCGGGGGAACCCGCGCGGCCACAGGGAGAACATGCAAACTCCACACAGACAGCACCCGAGGTCAGGATCGAAACTGGAGCTGTGCGGCAGCGGCACTACCCGCCGCACCACCGTGCCCTCATTATTTGCCTTGGTTCCGTGGACTGTTCGCCTTTTGTTCAAATGGAAGTTTGCGGTAATTCTGATGCAGCAGTGAAAGGGACCCCGGGTACCCAGGCATCAAAACAGCACATTGCCCCCAAGCCATGGAGCAACAGAACGAGTACATGCACTCTGAGTCCCTGCCACCATGTCTGATGCACCTTTAAAGCTCTGCCTTTCACTCCTGGCAAGGTGAACACAAAATAAAGCAGGAAGAGGTTTCTTTTTCATTCCCAACCCCAGGACCCTGTTTAAGTGAAAGATGAGCAGCACTGGAACTGAGAGGGTCCTGGAATTCCCCACCGGGTCCTGTGTCAGACCCGGCTGCAGTGTCCTGTGGAGGGGAATGGACGGACAGTCTACGTTTCGGGTCGAGACCCTTCACCTGGACAGGGAGCAGCTCAGGTAGACACCTTGTTGGGCATGGCTCTATCTATGTTCATTCACCGTCACTGAGTCTAAATCCTAGAACTTCCCCCCCACCCCCACACCCCACCCTCAACAGCACCATGGGAGCACCTTCACCAGTAGGGCTGCAGTGGTTCGAGGGGGCGGTTCACTCCCACCTTCCCAGGGGGTAATTAGGGATGGGCAATAACTGCTGGTCTCGTGACACACGGATCCCAAAACAGAATAAGGAAATGAAAGGCATTTGCCTACCCAACGCTCCCTCCCCTCAACCTCCCCTCCCCTCCACCTCCTCTCCTCTCCATCCCTCCAGCTCCCCTCCACCTCCTCTCCTCTCCATCCCTCCAGCTCCCCTCCACCTCCTCTCCTCTCCATCCCTCCAGCTCCCCTCCACCTCCTCTCCTCTCCATCCCTCCAGCTCCCCTCCTCTCCATCCCTCCACCTCCCCTCCCCTCCTCCCACCACCTCCCTCCCACCCTCAACCTCCCCTCCCCTCCACCTCCTCTCCTCTCCATCCCTCCAGCTCCCCTCCACCTCCTCTCCTCTCCATCCCTCCAGCTCCCCTCCTCTCCATCCCTCCACCTCCCCTCCCCTCCTCCCACCACCTCCCTCCCACCCTCCACCTCCCCTCCCCTCCTCCCACCACTTCCCCTCTCACCCTGCACCTCCCTTCATCCCTTCAGCTTTCTAACCCTCTGCCTCCCCTCCCCTTCCTCCTGCCACCACCCCTCTCCCTCCCCTCCTCCCTTCAGTTCCCCCCTCCCCTCCCCTTCTCTTCATCCTTCCATCTCCCCTCCCCCCTCCACCCTCCCCCTCCACCTTCCCCCCTCCACCTCCCTTCCCCCATCCCCCTCTACATCCCCAGCCACTTCTCACCATCCTCATCTTCTTTGGAACTGGGACTGTTTAATTCAACATTCTCCGGACTGTAAACATCTCGGAACGTGTCTGCGGAGAAGGAAAATTCCCAGTGGGAAACTGACCTGAATTCTAAACAGTGGGAAAGGAACAAACGGCTTCCTTCTGAGCCCTGAGGATCGCCAGCCCTCCCTGTCAATGCACTGACTCTGCTCAAACCTTGGCAGATGTTGCCTCCACATTCATCACAGCCAGATGTTGTGCGCCTGGTCTGGGGTAATGACTGACCAAGACATCCTGCCACCCAAGTACTGTCGTTACATCAGTTCCTTGTTCGGATTCATAACAGAACTAATTTGTTCCAAATTCATGCTCCAAAACAACATCATAAAAATAGATTATCTTTAGAACATCGGACATTAAGCAGTACAGCACAGGAAGAGGCCCTTCAACCCATCATGTCTGTGATGAACACAATGCCAAATATAAATAAATCCCTTCTGCCTGCACGTGATCCACATCCCTCTATTCCCTGCACATTCATGGGTCTGTCTAACAGCCTCTTAAACGTTGCTCTTGTATCTGCCTCCACCCCCACCCCGGCAGCGCATTCCAGGCACCCACCGCTCTCTGTGTAAAAAAAACTTGCCCCGCACACCTCCTTTAAAACTTGTCCCATGCATCTTTGTGCACAGCAAGCTCCCGCAATCAGCAGTGCAGCAGAGACCCGGGTTCGATCCCGACCTCCGGCGCTGTCTGTGCGGAGTTTGCACGTTCTCCCCGTGACCACGTGGGTTTCCCCCGGGTGCTCCGGTTTCCTCCCACATCCCAAAGACGTGTGGGGTCGGTGAGTTAATCGGCTGCTGTGAATTGCCCCCACTGTGTGGGTGAGGGGTGAGATGACGGGAATGTGGGGTGAATAAAAATGGGTTTCGTGTAAGATTCGTGTGACCGGGTAGTTGATGGTCAACACGGACTCGCTGGGCCGAGCGGCCTGTTTCTGTGCTGTACCTCTCTGTGACCCAATGACATAATGGCTGTTGGACACACTTTAAAGCATTAACCAGCTACAGTCATGATTTCCGCCTCAGTTAAACTAAGAATGGATAATGTGAAATGGATATAAAAAGCTGATAACAGAACGGTTTTTCTTATTTATTCATTACGTTGGGTCTGCGCATATTGAGCAAGACCAACTTTTATTGCCCATTACTAACTGCCACAGAGTCACAGAGTCATACAGCAGGGAAACAGGCCCTTCGGCCCAACTCGTCCATGCCTACTGTGTTGCCCAGAGAGCTAGTCCCATCTGCCCGCGTTTGGCCCACAGCCCTCTAAACCTCTCCTATCCATGGACTTATCTCACTGGCTTCTTAAATGATATTATTGTACCACGCTGAACTATTTCTGGCAGCTCATTCCAAATACGCACCACCCTTTGTGTGAAGAAGCTGCCCCTGATGTCCCTTTTAAATCTCTTGCCTCTGATCTTAAACCTATGCCCTCTTGTTTTTAGCACCCCCTCCCTGGGAAAAAGACTCTGTGCTTTCACCCTGTCTATTCCCCTCATGATCTTATACACCTCTATCAGGTCACCCCTCAATCTCCTACGTTCCAGGGAATAAAGTCCTAGTCTACACAACCTCTCCCTGTAACTCAGGCCCCCAAGTCCGGGCAACATCCTCGTAAATCTCTTCTGCACTTTCTAGTTTAATAACGTCTTTCCTATAACAGGATGACCAAAACTGTGCACAATACTCCAAGAGCAGCCTCACCAACATCTTATATAACTGTAACATAACTTCCCAACTTCTATGCTCAATCGCCTTTGAGAAGGTGGGGGTGAGGGACCTTCTGGTGGAGGGGCTCCCACGGTGCAGTTGGGGAGGGAGTTCCAGGGTTCAGACCCAGGTGAGGGACTGGTGATCTATTTCCAAGTTAGTGTGGTCTGTGACTGGGAGGGGACCCACACCTGCCGCTTTTCACCAAGCTGTGGGAATGTGGAGCTCACTCCCACAGGGAGAGGTGGGAACGTGGGGCTCACTCCCACAGGGAGAGGTGGGAACGTGGGGCTCACTCCCACAGGGAAGAGGGGGGTTTAAGAGGAAGCTGAATAAACACATGAGGCAGAGTGGGATAGAGGGAGCGGGTGATGGGAGATGGAGAAGTGGGGAGGCTAGTATTGAGGGGCAGAATGTCCAATATCCAAGCTGTAAACTCGGAGTAACAGATGCAGCGTAACATTTGTGATCCCAACTGTGTACATGTGACTCCACATCTTCAGGTGAATGTGAAGGTACATCACACCGGGCTTGCTGTGCAAACAATAATTATTTTCCTTTTAGTTGGTTAATGGTGTAAAATAACGATTTAAAAACAAATAAGAGCTCAGTGTGCTTTATGAGGCAAATTCTCTGCAGTCAGCTGAATTTGTCAAAAATGCCCGTCCGTTTTGGATCGGGTTCCCGGGGGCGGCCAAACACTTCACTCTGACACAGACTCACCACGAGGCAGGTTGGGAAAACAACTGATGGCATTTTGGGAAAAGTGTACAGTCCCAGGTAAAAGGATGCCTGATCTCACTCTCTCCCCCATCTCTTGTCCCCCTCTGTATCTCTCTCCGCTGCTCCCTTCCTCCTTTCCCCCCTTCCCTCTCTACCTCCTCTCCCTCTGTGCCCTGACCAATGAAGGCAAGCAAGCCAAATGCCTTCTTCACCACCCTGTCCAGCTTTCCCTAACCCACTCCTTCCATCTCTCCCCTTCTCTCTCCCCTCCACCCACAGCTTTTTTCCTTCTTTCCCTCCTGCTCTCTCACAGACTGTTCTATCTTTCTCTCTCTCTCACTCTCCCTCTTTCTTTATCTTCCCCCATCCCTTTCTCCTTCCTTCCAACTCCCCTCTCTCATGCAGTTACCCCCCCTTGTGCTCTCTCTCTCTCGCTCTCTCTCTCTCTCGTGCTCTCTCTCTCTCTCTCGCTCTCTCTCATGCTCTCTCTCTCTCTCGCTCTCTCTCTCTCTCTCTCGCTCTCTCTCGTGCTCTCTCTCTCTCCCTCTCTCTCTCTCTCTCGCTCTCTCTCTCCCTCTCTCTCTCTCTCTCGCTCTCTCTCTCTCTCCCTCTCTCTCTCTCTCTCTCTCTCTCTCTCTCTCGCTCTCTCTCTCTCTCTCTCTCCTTCTCTCTCTCTCTCCCCCCCCCCCCCTCTCTCATTCCTTTCCTTTACCTCTGCCGGATCGATGGACCTTCTGTTCAGCCTGTCTGCTGTCAAATTATGTTCATGCTGCCTGCCCCACACTTTGAGTGAGAAACCTCCTGGCTGTGGTATGGATGCCTGTCTGTAACACTGGCATGTACTGCGGGAGATGTCTTTTCTATTAAGGAATGTCTCGATGCTTCATGATAAATTCTTCATCCAAAATATATCCTTTGTCTTGGAAGAAAGTACAGATGCAGTAAAGGTTCTCCCTCATCTATTTTATGCCTCAGACCTCCTCGTTACAAACCAGCACCCCCCTTTGTTCAGTCCACCTGCTCGCTCCACTAGCGAGATCAGCCTTGGGCAAGGACCTCTCACCATTGCCAAGCAGAGAAAAGCCTGTCTGCTGCCCGACAAATTTCACTAAATATTTAACCAGGGCTCAGAGGCGATGCTTGTGAGTTGGAATCCACTGGCTCTGTTTAGTATCACTTTAGAACAGGGCTTCGCTCCAAAACTCCTGGCAAACGTTTTACTGCCTCGTTCTGTCAGCTCCCAAGTGCCCCTGGTTTCATTGACTTTACTCTGCTGGGGCTTCATGCTCGTTAAGTCTTCCCCCATATCCTCCACACCCCACCCCCCCCACCAGCCATCCAAGTTTAACTGATCCATCTGTTGCCCACCACATTGTGAGCTGAATCCATCGTCCTCTCCTCCCGAGGAGCAGTTGGCTTGGTGGTAGGAGGCGGAGGGTGGTGGTGGAGGGTTGACTTTCAGACTGGAGGCCCGTGAGCAGTGGTGTGCCGCAGGGTTTGGTGCTGGCTCCTCTGTTTGTCGTCTATGATTTGGATGAGAATATAGGTGGTATTGTTAGTAAGTTTGCGGATTACATCAAAATTGGTGGTGTGGTGGACAGTGAAGAAGGTTGTCTCAGGTTACAGTGGGATCTCGTACATCATAGAACATTATAGCACAGTACAGGCCCTTCGGCCCACGATGTTGTGCCGACATTTTATCCTGCTCTAAGATCTATCTAACCCTTCCCTCCCACATAGCCCTCCATTTCTCTATCATTCATGTGGCTATCTAAATGTCCCAAATGTATCTGCTCCCACCACCTCTGTAGGCAGTGCGTTCCACACACCCACCACTCTCTGTGTAAAAAAATTACCTCTGACATCCCCCCTATATCTTCCTCCAATCACCTTAAAATTATGTTCCCTCATGTTAGCCATTGTCACACTGGGAAAAAGTATCTGACTGTCCACTCGATCTATGCTCTTATCATCTTATACGCCTCTGTCAAGTCACCTCTCATCCTCCTCCTCTCCAAAGAGAAAAGTCCTAGCTCACTCAACCTATCCTCATAAGACATGCTCTCCAATCCAGGCAGCATCCTGGTAAATCTCCTCTGCACCCTCTCTAAAGCTTCCACATCCTTCCTATAATGAGGTGACCAGAACTGAACACAATACTCCAAGTGTGGTCTGACCAGAGTTCTATAGAGCTGCAACATTACCTCGCGGCTCTTGAACTCAATACCCCGACTAATGAAGGCCGACACACCAGACGCCTTCTTAACAGCCCTGCCAACCTGCGTGGCAACCTTGAGGGACCTATGGACATGGACCCAAAGATCCCTCTGTTCCTCCACACTGCTAAGAGTCCTGCCATTAACCTTGTATTCTGCCTTCAAATTCGATCTTCCAAAGTGAATCACTTCACACTTTTCCGGGTTGAACTCCATCTGCCACTTCTCAGCCCAGCTCTGCATCCTATCAATGTCCCGTTGTAATCTACTGGGGAAGTGGGCTAAAGAATAGCTCATGGAATTTGACTCAGACAAGAGTGAAAGGATACAGGTTGGGCAGTTAAACCAGGGCAGTAAATGGCAGGACCCTGGAGAGTGTTGTAGAACAGAGAGACCTAGGGGTACCTGCACAAAGTTTCATAAAAGTGGCAACACAGGTAGACAAGGTTTTGAAGAAGGTACCTGACGCGCTTGCCTTCATCGCTCAGGGCACTGAGTACAGGAGTTGGGACGTCATGTTACAGCTGTACAAGATGCTGGTGAGACCACACTTGAAGTGCTGTGTGCAGTTCTGGTCACCCAGCTATAGGAAGGGTGTCATTAAGCTGGAGAGGGCGCAGAAAAGATCCACGAGGATGTTACGGGGACTGGAGGGCTGGAGTTATAAGGAGAGATTGGATGGGCTGGAGCTTTTTTACCTGGAGTGAAGGAGGCTGAGGGTTGACCTTCCGGAGGTTTATAAAATCATGAGGGGCGTAGATAAGGTGGATGGTCATAGTCTTTTCCCTGAGTAAGAAAGTCCAAAACTGGAGGGTGTAGGTTTAAGGGAAAAGATTTAAAGGGGTCCTGAGGGCAACGTTTTCATACAGGGTGGTGGGGATATGGAACAAGCTGCCAAAGTGGTAGAGGCGGGTACAATTACAACGTTTAAAAGACATTTAGACAGGTTCATGGACAGGAAAGATTTAGGGGGATATGGGCCAAAGGCAGCCATGTAGGATGAGCTCAGGTAGACAATTTGGTTGGTATGGACGAGCTGGGCCAAAGGGCCTGTTTCCGTGCTGTATAACTCAATGGGGCAGAGTGTGTCACCTCCACATTTTCAATCTGTGCCTTTACCCGACACAGGACTGGTTCTCAAATATTGAAAATTTTTTAAAAAACAGCAGATGTTGAAAATCTGATATAAAGACGTGTGGCAGGAGCTACTGACTTAACATTCAGGTTGAGGACCTCTAACCAGAAGGGTCTTTGGCCTGAAGTATTAACTCTGTCTCGGTCAAGGTGGGATTTGAACTTAGATCTCGGAATTATTAGTTTAGGCTTCAAATCTGGGAATTTACCCCCCAACAGAGACTTTGGTATTTGTGGAATCACTTCGTTTCTCAATTTGATGGCATCAAACATTTCATTGACCATAGCACTTGGTAAACCATGAATGAAATTGGTAAGTCTTCGTGAAAGGTCTCTACCTGAAGGTTAACTCTGCCTCGCTCTGTCTATGGATGCTGCTTGACCTGCTGAGTACTTCCAGCATTTTCCATATTTCTTACAAATAGATTACCCTGATGCGTCCAGGAAGTTGATGACAAATGTTACCTACATCTTCTTGTGAACTGAATTATATTAGAGAATTTAACTCCCATCCAGCAATCTTATTTCTTTTGTGGGATCTTCCTATTCACTCCCTACACTTCTGGCTCATTACAAGAGGGATATTGGAGCAAGTGAATTAACATTGCTGGAGATACTCAGTGGGTCAGGCAGCGTCTGTGGAGAGAGAAACTGAGTTCATGCTTCAGATCAATGAGCTAACAACAGAACCCAGAAAAGTTAAAGGTAGAAGTTAAAGTGAAGTTATGGAGGATGGGAAAGGAGCAGAAGGAAGGGAAGGAAATGTCTAGGATAGGGCAGAGGTGCAGGGAGTCAGCCTCAGTGATAGTGCCGGAGGTTGAGAGAGAAGAATACAGCAGAAAATGCTGGAAACACTCAGCAGGTCAGGCGGCATCTGTGGAGAGAGAAGCAGTTAACGTTAGCCATTTCTCTCTCCACACACGCTGCCCGACCTGCTGAGTGTTTCCAGCATTTTCTGTTTTTATTTCACATTTTCAGCATCTGCAGTTTTTCTTGATTTTCACCCAGAGCGAGTAGGTTAGGAAGGGAAGGGTAGAAGTTAATGTAAGGTGGAGAAGTTCAAGGGCAGAGTTTGGGTTAGGCAGAGGAGGATGGGAAGGGGTGGGTGCTCTTTCCCTCCTTACCGTCTCAGATATTCCGGATAGTGCGAAACTGGAAGGAAAGGACTACATTCCTACGGTGCCTGGTACATCTCAAACCATTTTCAGCAAATGGGAAACCAAAGTTCAGTCAATGTTGTAGGGAGCCTCCATTCAATAGGATCATGGCTTCTCTGAATACAACATTGACTCTACTTTTCCACCAATCCTGATAACTCCATGGACTCTGTCTTTACCTCTCGCTGCCTTGGTGAAGCAGCCAGCATAATCAAAGACCCCACCCACCCGGGTCATTCTCTCTTCTCTCCTCTTCCATCAGGCAGAAGATACAGGAGCCTGAGGGCACGTACCACCAGACTTAAGGACAGCTTCTATCTCACAGTGATAAGACTGTTGAACGGTTCCCTTATATGATGAGATGGACTCTTGACCTCACAATCTACCTTATTTCATGACCTTGCACCTTATTGTCTATCTGCAATGTGCTTCCCCATAGCTGTGACACTTTACTGTGTACTCTGTTATTGTTTTTACCCTATACTACCTCAACGGACTGTGTAATGAATTGACCTGCACGAATGGTATGCAAGACAAGTTTTTCACTGTACCTCAGTAACAAGTGACAATAATAAACCAATACCAATACCAATACCAACTTATCACCCCCTTGCTTATCAAAAGTTTACGTACAACTGCCTTAAAAATATTCAAAATTTCCACTGCCCTTTGAGGAAGAGGTTCCAAGGACTCATAACTGAGGAAGTAGAGTTCCAAAGACTTTGAGGAAAAACTTCACTTCATTTTATCTCAAATGTATGAGTCCATATTTTTAAACAGTGACTCTGGTTCTAAATTGGTAAATTGGTATATTGGTTTATTATTGTCACTTGTACCGAGGTACAGTGAAAAGCTTATCTTGCATACTGATTGTACAGGTCAATTCAATACAACAGTGCATTGAGGTAGTACAGGGTAAAACACTAACAGAGTGCAGAATAAAGTGTTAGAGTTACAGAGAAAGTGCAGTGCAGGCAGACAATAAGGTGCAAGGCCATGACGAGGTAGATTGTGAGGTCAAGAGTCCATCTTATCGTACTAGGGAACCGTTCAATAGTCTGATAACAGCGGGATAGAAGCTGTCCTTGAGCCTGGTGGTACGTGCTTTTGGGCTTTTGTATCTTCTGCCCAATGGGAGAGGGGAGAAGAGAGAATGACCGGGGTGGGAGGGGTCTTTGATTAGGCTGGCTGCTTTACAGGCAGCAAGTGCAGATTCCCCCACAAGAGAAAGCACCCTCCCCACATCGACCCTGTCACAACCCCTGAGGATCTCACATTTCATTGAGGTTCCCTTTCACTCTTCTAGACTCTGTTGGATACAGTCCCAACCTGTCCGATTTTTCCGCACAGAACAAGGTCGCAACAGGTCTGTGAATTCTCAATTCTCACACTGGGCCCAATTTAGAGATCAGTGTATAAGCCGGGACCCAGTGCCTGTGTCTGGTGTGGCAGACATGTGCGTCGTCTCCCCGCCAAGTCTGGGGTGTACGGCTTCTTGCTGCCCGCCTGTCCTTTTGGACAAGTCTGTGGTTTGCTGTATTTGGCTGTGGGTGTGAACTGAAGCCAGCACCAAAAGATAAGTCACATTGATAAACATGGAAACAAGTCTCCAGCAGTGTGGTAGGTGTTAATTGCTGCCTGTCAGCCTCTCTGGCACAGGAAGTTTGTAATTAGAAGTGTCTAGACCCAAGCTACGGTTAAAAAAATGTCCTGGCAGAAAGACAAAGTGAGAGTTCCAAGTCTCACCAGTAAAGGGATAGAACACCGGGGGAGTTAACAGTCGGGGGAAACTTGCATTCCTATAGTGTCTTCCAGCCTCCGCAAGGCATCTTACCATGACCATAAGCTATAGAAGGAGAATTAGGCCCATTGAGTCTGCTCCACCATTCATGGTTTATTATTGTCACTTGTACCGAATAGTGAAAAACCTGTCTTGCATACCGATCGTACAGATCAATTAATTACACATTGCATTGAGGTAGTACAGGGTAAAATAATACAGAATGCAGAGTAAAGTGTCACAGCTACAGAGAAAGTGCAATGCAGGTAGACAATAAGGTGCAAGGTCGTAACGAGGTAGATTGTGAGGTCAGTCTACCTCATTATCATTGGTATTGGAATTGGTTTATTATTGACACTTATACCGAGGTACAGTGAAAAATGTGTCTTGCATACCGTTCGTACAGGTCAATTCATTACACGGTGCAGATACATTGAGTTAGTACAGAGTGCATTGAGGTAGTACAGGTAAAAACAATAACAGTACAGAGTAAAGTGTCACAGCTACAGAGAAAGTGCAGTGCAATAAGGTGCAAGGTCACAACAAGGTAGATAGTGAGGGCAAGGTTCAAGCATGGCTGCTTTCTTTTTTCAAACCCATTCTCCCCGTAACCCTTAACTCCCTTACCAATCAAGGACCTATCAATCTCTGCCTTCAATACAGCCAATGACTTGGCCTCCACAGCCATCCCTGAGGTGCACCTGTGTTGATTGTCAGCGAGGAGGAGATGTTGCTACCGATCCGCACTGACTGTGGTCTCCCGATAAGGAAGCTAAGGATCCAGTTGCAGAGGGAGATACAGAAGCCCGGGTTTTGAAACTTGTTGATTAGTGCTGAGGGGATGATGGTGTTGAACACTGAGCTGTAATCAATAAACAGCAGCCTGACGTATGTTTTGCTGTGTCTAGGTGCTCCAAAGCCGAGTGGCGAGCCAGTGAGATTGCGTCCGCTGTAGACCTGTTGTGGCGGTAGGCAAATTGCAGCGGGTCCAGGTCCTTGCTCAGGCAGGAATTAATTCTAGCCATGACTAATCTCACAAAGCACTTGTGTGTGCTATCAGGTGATAGTCGTAGAGGCAGCTCACCCTGCTCTTCCTGGGCACCGGTATCATTGATGCTCCTTTGAAGCAGGTGGGAACCTCCGACTGCAGCAGTGAGAGGTTGAAGATGTCCTTGAACACTCCAGCTAATTGGTTGGCACAGATTTTCCGTACCCTGCCAGGTACACGGTTGGGGCCTGACGCCTTGTGAGGGTTCACCCTCTTGAAGGACGTTCTGACATTGTTTTAAAGGGACATCTCTTTATTCTGAGGCTGTGCCCTCAGATCCTGGACTCTCCCACTGATGGAAACATCCTCTCCGCGTCCACTCGATCCAGGCCTTTCTGTATCTTACATTTCAATACCTTACATTTTGAAGACTCTTCACCGCTGGGAAACATGACAGGAAATTTATACACAGCTCTCACAGATAGCAATAAGGCCAGAATTCGGTGATATTCTTCAAGAGATGAATATTAGCTTGGACACCTCTTAAAATAGTGCCATTTTGGTCTTTTGCATTCACCAAGAGGTGCATCATTCTCTCTGTCTCACCCTACAATGTCATAGAACATAGGACTTAGAACACAGAGCAGTACAGCACAGGAACAGGCCCTTCGGCCCACGATGTTGTGCTGAAAAAAATTAAGCTAGTAACTAAATCCCTAACTAAATTAATCCCTTCTGCCTACACAATGTCCATATCCATCCATCTCCTGCACATTCATATGTCTATCTAAGAGCCTCTTAAACATATCTGCCTCCACCACCACCCCTGGCAGCACGTTCCAGGCACCCGCCACTCTCTGTGTAAAAAAACTTGCCCCGCACATCTCCTTTAAACTTTCCCCTTCTCACCTTAAGTGCACGCCCTTTAGGATGAGACATTTCGACTCTGGGAAAAAGATACCAGCTGTCTATCTCTGCCTCGCATCATCTTATAAAATTCTATCAGGTCTCCCCTCAGCCTCCACCGCTCCAGAGAAAACAACCCAAGTTTGTCCAACCTCTCCTTATAGCCTGTTATGATAAAATGGACTCTTGACCTCACAATCTACCTCGTTATGACCTTGCACCTTATTGTCTGCCTGCACTGCACTTTCTCTGTAACTGTAACACTTTATTCTGCATTCTGTTATTGTTTTCCCTTGTACGACCTCAATGCACTGATGTGATGAAATGATCTGTATGGATTATCTGCAAGATAAGTTTTTCACTGTACCTTGGTATATGTGAAAATAATCAACCAACATACCAATTCCGTACCCCTCTATAAGGTCACCCCTCCGTCTCCTGTGCTCCAAGGAATAAAGATAAGATAAGACATCTTTATGAGTCACATGTACATCGAAACACACAGTGAAATGCATCTTTTGCATAGAGTGTTCTGGGGCAGCCCGTAAGTGTCGCCACGCTTCTGGCGCCAACATATCATGCCCACAACTTCCTAACCCGTACGTCTTTGGAATGTGAGAGGAAACCGGAGCACCCGGAGGAAACCCACGCAGACACGGGGAGAACGTACAAAATCCTTACAGATAGCAGCCGGAATTGAACCTGGGTCACTGCCGCTGTAAAGCGTTCCGCTAACTGCTACACTACCGTGCCGCTCCCTATAACTCAGTTCCTTGAGTCCTTGCACTGACTGAGGGAAATGAGGCTTTTCCTTCTCAACTGATGTCAACCTAACAGAAGGATCTCCCCTCCCCGTCCCAGGACGGCTGGGGAGGAGCCTTGTCTCCGCACAGGGTAGCCAATGTACTCCTTCTGCATCGTGTCCCCTTCCCCGTCTTGCTGTCTGCATCGGCTGAGCATTTGAGTACCTGTTCCAACATGAGACTAGAAAGGCCTCATGGTTCCTTCCTGTTCTGGAGTGTTACAGTGGCACTGTGTCCAGGGAATGCTTAATGCTTATCAAAGCAGTGCTTAGCACAGCCTCTGCTTTGCAATAAGACAACTTGTTCCATTCCTTGGCATTTGCGGTTCTGCTTTTGGGCAAAAAAAAATGGAAGGAATTGCTCTACACAGCAGCATTAATTCTGCTAAATTAAAGAACTATTATGTTAACCCTTTGAGACTGAATTATTCCTGCTGGTTGTTCCAATTGTGTTCTTTATATAAGTTTTTAATATGAAACGGGATCAAATCTGGTCGACTAGGAAAAGGATACTCACCCTCTCGAGCCTGTTTGAAAGCATTCTCCTGTTGATCACCAGCACTGCTGTCTCTCACAGCTGCTTTTCCCTTCAAGTACCTATCCAATTCCCATTTAACAGCTCCCATTAAATATGCCTCTGCAGCCTGCACATTCCCGATCGCACCTCAGCAGAGAAAAACATCTTATATGGTGGAGATTATTTGACATACACAGCAGAGGAAGAGGCTATTCGTCCCTCTGCTCTGCAGAGAGGGACAGGACAGGCAGCTACGTGTTCTGGGGTACAGGTGCTACAGGCGGGGTACAGGCAGAGGAGAGACAGGAGGGGGAGTTGTACTTCTGTTTAGCTGGAATTGGAATTGGAATCGGTACATAGCTCCAGTGAAAAGCTTGTCATACATACCGTTCGTACAGATCAGTTCATTACACAGTGCATTGAGGTAGTACAAGGTACAACAACAATGTTAGAATGCAGAGTAAAGTGTTACAGCTACAGAAAAAGTGCAGTGCAGGCAGACAATAAGGTGCAAGGTCAGAACGAGGTAGATTGTGAGGTCAAGAGTCCATCTTATCGTACTAGGGAATTAAGGAGAACATCACGGCACTAGTCCCAAATAAAATTACTGAGGGATCGTCCAGTGAGGCTTTATGAGTGGAGCTAAGAAATAAGAAGGGGAGAGTCACCATGTTGGCATTGTACGACAGGCCCCCTAATAGTCAACGGGAGTTAGAGCAACAAATATGCAGGGAGATTGCAGAAATATGAAAGAATAATAGGGTTGCCATAGGAGGGGATTTTAACTTTATCTGGGGACTGCCAGAGTGCTCAGGGCTTAGATGGGGTGGAATCTATGTGATTCTGTGACTCCATGCTAGCATTGTTCCTCCACACGAGCCTTCTCCTGCCCACCTCCCCTCAACCGCCTCGTCTCCAGCTTCACTGGAGGGATCAGTGAGCCAGTATTAGCGTCTCTCCCAGGCCGACATCCCCAGCACTGGGACACTGGTTACTCTCCACCAGCTCCATTGCACAGGCCACATCACTAGGGTGCCTCACCCCAGACTTCTGAAACAGATGCTCTGAGCTTTGTTGCAGGAAGTCATTTCCAGGCAAACAGTGGAAAAGATTAGTGTACCACCCAGAGGCTCGAACACTGAATTCTCCAACTTCTCTTTCAGTCCAAATGAAGGGTCTTGACCCGAGACGTTGACTGTCCAATTCCGTCCACAATTGCTGCCTGATCTGCAGAGTTCCTCCAGCTTTTTGTGCATTGCTTTGAAAAGACTCAAGAATGTGCTCAAGGCTTCCCCGAACAAATGCATCAGTTTTACAAGGATGTTTGCCAGGACTCGAGGGACTGAGATACAGGGAGAGGTTGAGGAGGCTTGGACTTTATTCTTTGGAGTGCAGGAGACTGAGGGGTGACTTCATTAGAGGTGTATAAAATCATGAGGGGCATCGATGGAGTGAATGCGCTCAGTCTTTTTCCCAGGGTTGGGGAATCAAGAACTAGAGGGCATGGGTTTAAGGTGAGAGGGGAGAGATTTAATAGGAACCTGATGGTCAACTTTTTCACCCAGAGGGTGGCCAGTATATGGAACGAGCTGCCAGAGGAAGTGGTTGAGGCAGCTACATTATCAACATGCAAAAGACACTTGGACAGGTACATGGGTAGGAAAGGTTTAGAGCGATATGGGCCAAACACAGGCAAATGGGACCAGCTTAGGTGGGCACCTTGGTCGGCATGGACCAGTTGGGCCGTAGGGCCTGATTCCATGCTGTTTAACACTACGATTCAATGACTCTATGCCCACTGATTTCTGGGACCTCTGGTCCATGACCACTCAAAGAGGAGAAGGAATATTCGGGATGGGGTTAAAAACCTTGAGTCCAAGATTGGGGGCACAGAAAATCCCTGCTTAAGCAATGTACCCCCTCTCAAACTACCTGTCCACTTATCCCATCAGTTACCTCCTGCCCCATCGGTGACAGAGTCTGTGGTTCCCACACTGGACTCATCAGAACCAAGAGAAGCAGAAGACCATAAGATATAGGAACAGAATTAGGCCATTCAGCCCATTGAGTCTGCTCTGCCATTCAATCATGGCTGATTTTTTTTCTCAATCCCAAATTCTCCTGCCTTCTCCCCGTAACTTTTATCCCCCCCTCATCAATCAAGAACCTATCAATCTCTGCCTTAAATACACCCAATGACTTGGCCTCCACAGCCCTCTGTGAATCCACCCTCTGGCTGAAGAAATTCCTCCTCATCTCAGTTCTAAAGGGACGTCCCTTTATTCTGAGGCTGTGCCCTCTGGTCCTAGACTCTCCTGCTGATGGAAACATCCTGTCCACGTCCACTCTATCCAGGCCTTTCAGTATCCGGTAGGTTTCAATGGGATCTCCTCTCATCCTTCTGAACCAGTGGAGGCAAATCATCCTCGATCCCGAGGGACTAAAAGAGACGAGAGCCTCTGACTCCCAAGGCAAGACTGCCTCCCACTGAACTAATCACAGTCATGAGGGCTGGGATATTGAGGTGGGTGGGGACTCAAACGGTGAGTCATACAGGTGGGTTAACCTTGAAAAAAGAGTGTGGAGACGAGGCAGTAAAAAATGCCAGAGTGGTCCTCACTGCTAACACTTCATAGTCAATCCCCCAATGATACAAAGTAGTTGTGTTCCCATTAAGTCGAGAATTAGCAGCAGTGATCTATTGGGAGTCGGTGACGATTAAGGAACATGTTGAAATGATTTTGCTTTCTTTATTGGTAGACTGTTGAGCTGTCAACATGCATGAGATAAAAGGATATTTAAGCTGATTGTTGACAGTGTCTCAGGAGTGACGGCCCACTGACTGTTTCTTTGAGGAAGAGTTGAAAGTTCGGAAAAGTGACAGTTCAAGGCAAGAACTTAACAGGAGGGGTTGGCGGCATTGATGAATGGCAGGTTCTGCTGTGCATTAGAAATCAGAGAAGGCAGTTACACCTAGAGTGAGCAGATCTAAAGTTAGACCATAAAGTATAGGAGCAGAATTAGGCCATTCAGCCCATCGGGTCTGCTCCACAATTCACTCATGGCTGATTTTTTTTCTCAATCCCAAATTCTCCTGCCTTCTCCCCATAACCCTTAACGGCCGCCCCCCCCCCCCCCACTTATCAATCAAGAACCTATCAATCTCTGCCTTAAATACCCCCAGTGACCTGGCCTCCACGGCCCTCTGTGGCAACGAATTCTGCCCTCTGGCTGAAGGAATTCCTCCTCATCTCTGTTCTAAAGGGACGTCCCTTCATTCTGAGGCTGTGCCCTCTGGTCCCAGAGTCTCCCACAGATGGAAACACCCTCTCCATATCCACATTTCCTGCTGGCTGGGGTGTCTAGAACCAGGGGTCACAGTCCCAGTACAGTATAAGGGGTCGAAATTCAGGACAGAGATGAGGAGAGATTTCTTCACCCAAAGAGTGGTGGAACTTTGGTATTCTCTCCCTGGGATGGTTGTGGGGGCTCAGTCACTGACTGTATTCAAGGCAGAGATTGGCAGATACTGCCAAGCTTTCATGAATACGGGTCAATCTCTCCTTGTATGAAGGGAATCAAGGGGGATGGGGTTAGTGCAGGAGAGTAGCCTTGAGGTAAAAGATCAGCAATGATCTCACTGAATGCTGGAGGGGTTACAGAGACAGGGAAGGGTGTAGGGGCCGGAGGAGGTTACAGAGGGAGGGGTGTAGGGGCCAGAGGGGGTTACAGAGGGAGGGGTGTAGGGGCTGGAGGGGTTACAGAGACAGGGAGGGGTGTAGGGGCCAGAGGGGATCACACAGGGAGGGGTGTAGGGGCCGGAGGGGGTTACAGAGACAGGGAGGGGTGTAGGGGCCAGAGGGGATTACACAGGGAGGGGTGTAGGGGCCGGAGGGGGTTACAGAGACAGGGAGAGGTGTAGGGGTTGGAGGGGGTTACAGAGACAGGGAGGGGTGTAGGGGTTGGAGGGGGTTACAGAGACAGGGAGGGGTGTGGGAGCCAGAAGGGGTTACAGAGACAGGGAGGGGTGTACAGGCCAGAGGGGATCACACAGGGAGGGGTGTAGGGGCCGGAGGGGGTTACAGAGACAGGGAGGGGTGTAGGGGCCAGAGCGGGTTACAGAGGGAGGGGTGTAGGGGCCAGAGGGGGTTACAGAGACAGGGAGGGGTGTAGAGGTTGGAGGGGGTTACAGAGACAGGGAGGGGTGTAGGGGTTGGAGGGGGTTACAGAGACAGGGAGGGGTGCAGGAGCCAGAAGGGGTTACAGAGACAGGGAGGGGTGTACAGGCCAGAGGGGATTACACAGGGAGGGGTGTAGGGGCCGGAGGGGGTTACAGAGACAGGGAGAGGTGCAGGGACCGGAGGGGTTTACAGAGACAGGGAGGGGTGTAGGAGAGGGAGGGGGTCACAGAGACAGGGAGGGGTGTGGGGCCGGAGGGGGTTGCAGAGACAGGGAGGGGTGTGTATCTGGATGGATTTGCCTGCCTGAAACATGTCAGTATTTCCTTGACAACCCCACGGCCGATCACTTACAAACAAATGGTCACAACCTGTCCCACAGTGCAACAACTTGCCTGGACTTCCGGTTTCACAAAAGGAACGTAAACAGTTGAAGCCTTTTGCCATTTCTCTTCCGTGGCCTTTGTCCCAGAAAGCCGGTCTTCCCTGTGACTCTTGTTGCACTTGGCCTGTTCTCAGTGGATGCAGGAACACAGCGGAAGTTTAATAACTCTTTCTGTTCCCATGACTACCCTATGGCCAGACATGGGACTGTGGAATCCCCATTAGCCAGACCTGAACACTTCATTATAAAAACTTCCCATCATTTGCTTCTTGCCATCTTTTTCCCTGTGAATTGATAATCTCTGGTTTGTTGTCACTTAATCAGCCAGACAAGGAAATTAGCAAAATCTTTTAGTCATAAAGTCATGCAGCAGGGAAACAGGCCCTTCGGCCCAACTGGTCCATGCCGACCAAAATTCCCACCTAAGCTAGTTTCATTTGCCTGCATTTAGCCCGTATCCCTCGAAACCTTTCCTATCCAAGTGTCTCTTTAGTGTTGTTAATGTACCCACCTCACCCACTTCCTCTGGCAGCTCGTTCCATATACGGACCACCCTCTGGGTGAAAATGTTGCCCCTCAGGTTCCTATTAAATCTCTCCCCTCTCACTCTAAACCTATGCTCTCCAGTACTTGACCTCTTTAAGATCACCCCTCATTCTCCTGCGCTCCAATTAAATAAGTCCCAACCTGCTCAACCTCTCTCCATAACTCAGTCCCTCGAGTGCCGGCAACATCCTCATAAATCTCCCTCTGCACTCTGTCCAGTTTAATGGCATCTTTCTTATAGCGGAGCGACCAAAACTGAACCCAATATTCCAAATGTGGCCTCACCAACATTTTCTGTTCTGCACAAGTGATGTAAACAGTTCCTTGCAGGTATGTCCAAGGTACAAGGTCCAGACCTTCGGGTCTGTACCAAGCTCATGGCTCCTGAGATTTGAAGGTTCGGTTTCTGAAGGAGATCTTTCAGCCTCCCTCAAGGTGGCCAACAGGGCTTGTTGTGTGGATAAGCCGTCCCTATGTGAGAGTTACTGGCCTTCTGGAAGAGCCTCAGATGGGGAACACTGCTAATGAGGCCACTGGTGGTCCAATGGATCCTGTGTATCTGCTCCACCAGACCTGGCCATTCCTGCTTCCCCTGGACACTAAACAGGTGCCTTCTATACAGATTTAAGTATCCACTGCCTTGAGCCATAGCACAACCCTGTCATCCAGATGTCCCCTCTGACCCAGCCTATCCCCACACTCTACTGTCTGCCCACCTGCCCCACTCACTCAGTCAACTCTCCTCCGTTCCACTCTCTGCTCTCCCACCGCCCCCACCCTGCACCACACACTCTGCTCCCTGACCTGCACCATTCCTGGTTGTCTCGGATCCCCCTGCGGCTCACCCCCCCCCCCCCCACCTCGCTACCTCTGTGCCCTGGAGCTCCCCACTCCCCTCCCGGATCCCTGCAGCTCGGGACCTGTGAGTATCCCCTGGTTCACTGCTGCAGGTGTTCCCTCTGTCACCTCCGGTCCTCCCCTCCTCTCCCCATCTCTGAGGTCTCTTGGCTCCAGGTAAATCTCCCCTTCTCCCTCCCAGAAGAAGGTTTCTCCCAGTGTGTGCCACCCAGAACTGGGTGCCCAACACTGAGGATTCACCAGGGGTTTGTAAAGTGCTTCGATACTGATTCACGTGATATGGACAGCACTGCCAGAATTCATTCCTTATTGCCCCTGAACAACTTGTCAGCACAGTGCCCAACTAGTAGAGTTGATAATTCACGTCCCCAGAGACCCAGGTTCAATCCTGACGTCCCGTGCTGTCTGTGTGGAGTTTGTACATTCTTCCTGTGACCACATGGGTGATCCAGTTTCCTCTCACATCCTACAAATGTACGGGCTGGAAGAATTTTGTGTAATTCTGGTCGCCCCATTACAGGAAGGATGTGGAGCCTTTGGAGAGGGTGCAGAAGAGGTTCACCAGGATGCTGCCTGAATTAGAGGGCGTGCGCTGTAAGGAGAGGCTGGACAAACTTGGGTTGTTTTCTCTGGAGCAGCAGCCTGAGAGAAGACCTGATAGAAGTTTATAAAATTATGCATAGATAGGGTAGACAGTCAGAATCTTTCTCCCCAGGGTAGAAACGTCAAAATCAAGAGGGGATGCGTTTGAGGCAAGAGGGGGAAAGTTTAAAGGACATGTGCGGGGCAAGTTTTTACACAGAGAGCAGTGGGTGCCTGGAACGGGCTGCCAGGGGTGGTGGTGGAGGCAGATACGATAGAGGTGTTTAAGAGGCTGTTAGACAGAGAGGTGAACAGGCAGGGAATGGAGGGATGTGGATCATGTGCAGGCAGAAGGGATTAGTTTAATTTGGTGTCATGTTCAGCACAGACATTGTGGGCTGAAGGGCCTGTTCCTGTGCTGTACTGTTGTGTGTTCCATATGTTCTATGTTGATTGGTTGCTGTAACTTGCCCCCTGGTGTAGGTGGGAGACAGGTGAATCAGGATCAGCGGGAAAGGCAAGAAGTAATCAGATAATCAGTGTGGTTTTGTGAGGGGAAGGTCCTGTCTAACCAATTTGACTGAATTATTTAAAGAGGTAGCAAAATGTACTGTTAGTGGGCAGTGTGGTTTATGTAGTCTACACGGACTTCAGTGAGGCCTTTAACAAGGTCCCACACAGAAGAATGGTGCAAGAGGTTAGAGCCCACAGGATCCAAGGCAAGTTGGCAAATTGGATCCAATATTGGCTGGGTGATAGGTGATGATAGAGGGTTGTTTTTGTAATTGGAAGCCTGTGACCAGTGGTGTACCACAAGGATCGGTGCTGGGATGCTTACTGTTTACTATATTTGTTAACAATTTGAATATGAAGATAGGAGTCATGATTCATAAGTCTGCATATGGTGGTGTTGAAAGGGAGAAGGAAAGTCTGAGCTTTCAGAATGGTATTGATCAGTTGGTGAAATGAGCAGGGCAACGGCAGATGGGATTTATAAGATGAGATAAGATCTCTTTATTAGTCACATGTACATAGAAACCCACAGTCAAATGCATCTTTTGCGTAGAGTGTTCTGGGGGCAGCCCGCAAGTGTCGCCACGCTTCTGGCGCCAACACAGCATGCCCACAACTTCCTAACCTGTACGTCTTTGGAATGTGGGAGGAAACCAGAGCACCCGGAGGAAACCCACGCAGACACGGGGAGAATGTACAAACTCCTTACAGACGGCAGCAGGATTTGAACCCGGGTCGCTGGCACTGTAAAGCGTCACACTAACCACTTAACCCTGATAAGTGCAAGGTGATGCACTGGACACAATGAATACAGGGGCCTCGGAAGTACAGGGGCTCCCTGGGTTACAAATGACCTGACTTACAGAAATCCAACTTTACACAAGTTTCCATTCAGTTCTAAAGCTCTTTTCAAGCTCGTAATAATAATAATAATAAAATGTTTCATGGTATTCATTAGTGACTGGATCCAGTAGTTTAATTATGGATACTGTTAGGGTGATTCAATGAAATGAAAGAATTATAACAAGTATATATAGAGCAATGCGATGTGGGTCGCTATAGAAAACGGACACTTCTGACTTAAGGAGAAATCAGCTTATGGTGTCCAGTTCTGGTCGCCTCATTATAGGAAGGATGTGGAGGCGTTGGAGAGGGTGCAGAGGAGATTTACCAGGATGCTGCCTGGATTAGAGAGTATGGATTATGGGGAGAGACTAAAGGAGCTAGGGCTTTACTCATTGGAGAGAAGGTGGATGAGGGGAGACATGATAGAGGTGTACAAGATATTGAGAGGAATAGATAGAGTGGACAGCCAGCGCCTCTTTCCCAGGGCGCCAATGTTCAAAACAAGAGGACATGGCTTTAAGGTATTGGGTGGGAAGTTCAAGGGAGATGTCAGAGGGAGGTTTTTCACCCAGAGAGTGGTTGGGGCATGGAATGCGCTGCCTGGGGTGGTGGTGGAGGCTGATACATTGGACAAGTTCAAGAGATTGTTAGATAAGCATATGGAGGAATTTAAGATAGAGGGATACATGGGAGGAAGGAGTTAGATAGTCTTAGGTGTGGTTTAAAGGTCGGCACAACATGGTGGGCCAAAGGGCCTGTATTGTGCGGTATTGTTCTATGGTTCTATGACAGTTCTTAAGACTGGAACCCTTACATAACCCAGGCTAGTACTGAGGGATCTCAGTGAAATCTCCAAGGATCCCTAAAGGAGGCAGCACAGGTAGATAAAGTGACGGCGGAGGCATATGGGATATTTGCCAACATTAGCCAGGGCATGGAATATAAGAGCATGTAAGAATATGACAACTTTATAAAACATTGGCAAGGCCACAGCTGGACTACAGTGTGCAGTTCTGGTCGCCACACAGCAGGAAGGATGTGGTTGCACTGCAGAGGGTGCGGAGGAGGTTCACCGGGATACATCCTGGGATGGAACAGTTTGCTTGAGAGTGGGTAGACAGGGTTTGCTTTCCCTGGAGCAGAGGAGGCTGAGGGGAGAGTGTTATAAAACCATGACAGAGACAGAGTAGATGGGAGGCTCCTTCTCACCACAGCAGGACCATAAAGTCACAGAGTTATACAGCACGGAAACAGGCCCTTTGGCCCAACCTGTCCATGCTGATCAAGTTATCTACCTGAGTTAGTCCCAATTGCCCGCGTTTGGCCCATATCCCTCTAAACCTTTCCTGTCCATGAACCTGTCTAAATGTCTTTTAAACGTTGTAACTGTACCCGCCTCTACCACTTCCTCTGGCAGCTCATTCTATATATACACCAACCTCTGTGTGAAAAAGTTGACCCTTGGGTATCTCAAACTGAAGGGCATGGGTTTAGGAGGGTGCATTTTTGAGGGGATCCAAGGAAAAAACTCTCCCCTAAAGATAGGGGGGTGGCTTGGAATCTGGAACACACTGCCTGACCGGGTGCTGGAGGCAGAGACCCTCACAACACTGAAGTATCTGGATGAGCACTTGAATCATGACACAACGTTCAGGTACCCAGACGAGCCCTTGAATCACCAAAGCAGAGAAGGCTACAGACCAATTGCTGGTCCATGGGATTAGTGTGGATGGGTACCTGATGGTTATCATGGAAATGGTGGACCTGTTTCTGACCCTATAACCACTTCTCAAGGCCAAGTAGGGATGACCATAAATGCTGACCTCGTGCATACAACAGTACAGCACAGGAACAGGCCATTCGGCCCACCATGTCTGTGCCGAACACAATGCCAAATTAAACTAATCCCTTCTGCCCGCACATGATCCGTATCCCTCCATTCCCTGCATATTCAGTCTGTCTAAAAGCCCCTTAAATGCCACTATTGTAGCTGCGTCCACCACCAGCAACAGTCCTCGGAACGGATCGTAAAAGATCTCATTGAATGATGGACCGGGCCTGAGGGGTTAAATAGCCTACAGTGTTAATTTTGCTGATTTCTACCTGCGATGCAGCCCGATGAAAATAAATATACCTCTTGTCAAGCAACAAGAATTATTGTGTATTCCCTAACCTGGTTATCAAAGCAGATTAAGATCACCTGATGGCACAAGAAAGGAGAGAGGAAGAGAACAGAAATGGTCTCTGCTATTTGTATTCCTTTCTCGACACCCCTCTGCTCTAATCCCCATCGAGTTGTACAGAACAATTGCGAAGTATTGACAATGCAGGCTGGCCATGAATTTCAACGCAGTACAAGCACTACACTGTGGCATTATATTCTCAGTCTGCCCTTGGCTGATCCTGTCTGCCTCTTCACTGATCCACACATCTTCAGACGAGGGTGGATGATACTGATAATGCTCTCGCACGCTCTTCTGACTCCATGCAACAGCATCTTGTGTTTACACAGTTCCCGCGGTCATGTATACGCTCCTGGAGTGCTGCCCAGGAGTGTTAGTAAATGAAATGAGTGAATGTTACGGGTGGTGGGTGAGGGGACATTGTGGACGGCGTCGAGCTTCTGTGTGTTCTCAAAGCTGCACTCGTCCAGGCAAGTAGAGATTGAACCTGGTCTGGCCTTTGCCCATGCCTCTCACCCGTCACAGTGACCATGCCAGGTGCCTCTTAGCTCCAGCGACCCAGGTTCGATCCTGACCTCCAGCGCTGTCTGTGTGGAGTTGGCACGGCACAGTGGTGTAGTGGTTAGCATAACAGTATTACAGCGCCAGTGACCTGGGTTCAATTCCCGTCGCTGTCTGTAAGGAGTTTGTACGTTCTCCCCATATCTGCGTGGGTTTCCTCCGGGTGCTCCGGTTTCCTCCCATATTCCAAAGACGTACGGGTTAGGAAGTTGGCGCCGGAAGCGTGGCGACACTTGCGGGCTGCCCCCTGAACACTCTCAGTAATGCAAAAAGATGCATTTCACTGTGTGTTTCGATGTACATGTGACTAATAAATAAACATCTTAACATCTTAATTGGCCGCTGTAAATTGCCCCGTGTGTGTGTGTGTGTGTGTGTGTGTGTGTGTGTGTGTGTGTGTGTGTGTGTGTGTGTGTGTGTGTGGGTGAGGGGTAGAATCTGGGGGGAACTGATGGGAATGTGGGGGGAATAAAATGGGATTAGTGTCGGATAGTCAGCATGAACTCGGTGTGACGCAGAGCCTCTTTCTGTGCTCAATGACTCAGTGACTTGAATCTGACCCCAGACAGGGTGGCCAGGAGTTTTAAGAAGGTCTTCAAAAAAAGCAGAAAGTCAGTGAGGTCTCAGGAAGAAATTCCAGAGAATGCCAGCTGGAGCCATGCCCACTAATGGCGGAAGGATGGAATTAGAGGAGTGCAGCAATCTTGGAGTGTGATAGGACGAGGAAAGGCGGGATATAGGGATGTGGAGGGAAGGCTGAGTCAGTGGGGGTGCTATCCTGGATACCTAGACCCACACGTCAGCTAGCCTCATTACAAGTGAAGGAACAGTTTGTGTCTCTCTCCCCACTCTGTGCTCTGGTGTAATGTGAGTTGTTGGAGAGAGGGTTGTAAATGCTCTGGGCTGTACAGACTGCTGCTGTCTCTATATTTTTTGAAGCTGACAGACTAATGCTGCACAGCTAATACTGTCAAGGAAAACAAAATATACTCCGTGTATTTCCTGACAGTGAGCACTGTGTACTGTTAGCCCTGTCAGAGTTTCAGTCTAAAGAATTCCTGAGTGTTTGAAGGCAGGGGGAGAGTTTGTACGGGTTTACCCTGAGCTCTTGGCCAATTTTACAGGGAAAGTTTAGGGCAAAAGTAAACCAGAATTGATATAAGAATTATGCGGAGCAGAGGCAATATTGGATTGGTTAATTATTGTCGCATGCACCGAGATACAGTGAAAAACTGTTGTTTGCGTGCTGTCAAGACAGATCATTTCATGCATAAATACATTGAGGTAGTACAAAGAAAACAGAATGCAGAATGTAGTGTTACAGTTGCAGAGAAAGTACAGCGCAGGTAGACAAATAAAGTGCAAGGGCCACAACGAGGTAGACTGGGAGATCAAGAGTTCATCTTTAGCATATGAGAGGTCAGTTCATGAGACTTATAGCAGTGGGATAGAAGCTGTCCTTGAGCCTGGTAGTACATGTTCTCAAGCTTTTATATCTTCTGCCCGATGGGAGGGGGGAGAAGAGAGAATGTCCGGGGTGGGAGGGGTCCTTGATTATGTTGGCTGCTTTCCTGAGGCAGAGAGAAGTGTAGACATAGAGCCCATGGAGGGGAGGCCGGTTTCTGTGATGTGCTGGGCTGTGTCCACAACTCTCTGCAGTTTCTTGCGGTCACGGGCAGAGCAGTTGCCATACCAAGCCGTGATGCATCTGAATAAGGTGCTTTCTATGGTGCATCTTTAATAATTGATAAGAGTCATAGGGAATATGCCAAATTTCCTTACCTTCTGAGGACGTAGAGGTGCTGGTGAGCTTTCTTGGTCATGGCGTCTACATGGCTGGACCAGGACAAATTGTTGGTGATATTTACACCTAGTGCACATCAAAACAGCAATAGGTAATTTAGCTGCCTCATTCTGGAAATAGAAAATGGTTCATTGGAAAGATAAGAAGCAAGAGCAGGGGTAGGACACTCACACTCTCGAGTCTGCTCTGTCCTTCACTAAGATCAGGACTGGTCTGGACTTGTCCTCAGCTCTACTCCTCTCCCTGTTCCCTGTCACACTCAGCTCCCCATAGCTGAAAGTCTTTTCCCCTCAACCTTGACTGTATTCCCTGACTCCACCTCTACAAGTCTGCAGGGGAGAGAATTCCAAAGGTTCTCCGCCTCTGAGAGAAGAAATCCATCTGAGATGAGTGACCCCTTATACTGAAACTCCTACCCCTTCCTTCTACAACACTGCACCGGGGGGAATATTCCCCCAGCATCCACCATGGCAATCCCCCTCAGAACCTTGGAAGCTTTAATAAGGTCACTTAAGAGGACATTTAAGAGACTCTTTGATAGACACATGAATGATAGAGAAATGGAGGGCTATGTGGGAAGGAAGGGTTAGATAGATGTTTGAGCAGCATAAAATGTCGGCACAACATTGTGGGCTGAAGGGTCTGTACTGTGCTGTAGTGTTCTGTGTTCTATGTTCTAAGGTTTCATTTCCCTGAACTCCAATGAGTGCAGTGGAGCAGCATCTGTGGGGGAAAGGAACTGTCAATGTTTTGGGTTGAAACCTTGCATCAAAAACAACAGTTCCTTCCCCCCCCCCCCCCCCCCCCCCCCCCCCCCCCACAGATGCTGCTCGACCTCCAGCATTTTGGTTGTTGCTGCAGATTCCATTCTCTGTGTCTCCATTCACTCCCCCGCTCCTCGCTGGTGACTCTGCTCCGTGTGAGCCTCCTCCTAGTGCACACCACCTCCCCCCACAGGCCCGATCTTCGGCTCCATAGATTGAGGTTGAGGTGAGTGAGGTCTCCCTCTACTTACTGAGAGCCACGAGGGGAATTCACTTGACTTGGTCCAGTTAGAGGAATGTCAAATATTAACAAACATTTAAAGGAAGGTGCGACGTTGTGTCAACACACTGAGCCCGTGGTGAGCAGGCCTGCTTATTTCACCCTCCTGCTCCAACATTTACAATGACTGCCTGTGTTTAAAAGTCTTGTACACTGACTGGTTTCCAAATGTAATGCAACAAACAGTTTGAACAGTGAGGGAGAGGGGACGAATGGGAACTGTGGGACAAAAGAACGAGATTGTGACTGATCTGTGACCCAACTCTGTCGACCCACTTTGTCTCAAAGTCCAAAGCAGCCTCACTCAATTACAATCGTTCTCACTCAGCTCCGCGATTTTCAATTTGAGCACCAGCTTCCAGAGTGCTTTGGAGAGAGAGTTTCGGATTCCTACTGCCCTTCGTGTTAGGAGGGGCTTGGGAAAACCATCACTGAGTGCTGTGGCTTGAATAGTAATCTCAGCCCACAGGGTAGATGAAGGGGAACCAGTAGATGTTATGTATTTGGATTTACATAGAACAGAGAACATTACAGCACCTCACAGGCCCTTCGGCCCACGATGTTGTGCCAACATTTTGTCCTGCTCTGAGGTCTATCTAACCCCTTCTTCCCACAAAGCCCTCCATCTCTCTATCATTCATGTGGCTATCTAAGAATCTTTTAAATGTCCCTAATGTATCTGCCCCCACAACCTCTGCCAGTATGTGCATTCATTAAGGCATTCATTAAGGTACCACATAAAAGGTTGCTATACAATGTAAGAAGGTGTCAGGGATAGTATACTAGAATGGACATAGAGTCATAGAGTCATACAGCACGGAAACAGGCCCTTCGGCCCAACTCGTCCATGCCAACTCTGTTGCCCAGCGAGCTAGTCCCATCTGCCCGCGTTTGGCCCACAGCCCTCTAAACCTCTCCTATCCATGGACTTATCCAGATGGCTTTTAAATGTTGCTAATGTGCCCACCTCAACCACTGTTTCTGGCAGCTCATTCCAAACACGCACCACCCTTTGCATGAAGAAGCTGCCCCTGATGTCCCTTTTAAATCTCTTGCCTCTGATCTTAAACCTATGCCCTCTTGTTTTTAGCTCCCCCTCCCTGGGAAAAAGACTCTGTGCTTTCACCCTGTCTATGCCCCTCATGATCTCATACACCTCAATCAGGTCACCCCTCAATCTCCTACGCTCCAGGGAATAAAGTCCTAGTCTACACAACCTCTCCTTGTAACTCAGGCCCCCAAGTCCGGGCAACATCCTGGTAAATCTTTTCTGCACTCTTTCTAGTTTAATAACATCTTTCCTATAACAGGGTGACTAAAGCTGTACACAATACTCCAAGGAAATAGAATTGACTAATGAACAGATAACAGAAAGTTCAGATAAATGGATAGATTTAAGGTTGGAAAGCTGCAGCTCATGGGGTTTCCTGCATCAGTGCTGTGGCTAAACAATTTATCATCTACATTTGTGATTTAGATGAAGAGACCAAGTATATCATAGCCTTGGAGCCTCAGTCATTGAGGATCCAACAGTAGACGGGAAAGCAAATTGTGAGGAGGTGGTGCAGAGTTAGTAAATTAGTAAATTGGTAAATTGGTTTATTATTGTCACATGTACCGAGGTACAGTGAAAAACTTGTCAGAATCAGAATCAGGTTTATTATCACTGACGTATGTCGTGAAATTTGTTGTTGTGTGGCAGCAGTACAGTGCAAGACATAAAGACATCAAAATTACTATCAGTGACAAAAATAAATAGTGCAGAAGAGGAATAACGAGGTAGTGTTCATGGGTTCATGGACCGTTCAGAAATCTGATGGCGGAGGGGAAGAAGCTGTTCCTGAATCGTTGAGTGTGGGTCTTCAGGCTCCTGTACAGGTCATTTCATTACATCAGTGCATTGAGGTAGTACAAGGGAAAACAATAACAGAATGCAGAATAAAGTGTTACAGTTACAGAGAAAGTGCAGTGCAGGCAGACAATAAGGTGCAAGGCCATAACGAGGTAGATTGTGAGGGCAAGAGTCCATCTAATCATACTAGGGGACTGTTCAATAGTCTTATAACAGCGGGATAGAAGCTGTCCTTGAGCCTGGTGCTACGTGCTTTCAGGCTTTTGTACCTTCTGCCTGATGGGAGAGGGGAGAAGAGAGAATGTCCGGGGTGGGTGGGGTCTTTGATTATGTTGGCTGCTTCACTGAGGCAGCGAGAAGTGTAGACAGAGTCCATTGAGGGGAGGCTGGATTCTGTGATGCACTGGGCTGCGTCCACAACTCTCTGCAGTTTCTTGCAGTCCCGGGCAGAGCAGTTGCCGTACCAAGCCGTGATGCATCCGGATAGGATGCTTTCTATTGTGCATCTATAAAAATTGTTGAGGGTCAAAGGGGACAAAGGAATAAAGAAAGAGAGGTTAAGCTAGCTGGCAAAAATTGTCAGATGAAGTATAATTTGGGGAAGTGTGAGGTTCTCCACTTTGGCAGGAAGACCAGATGATGTGTTATTTGTTCACCGCTGGGCTGGGGTGTCAGCCTGGAGTGTTGTTCACTGGTCTCTGGAGCAAGGATCAAATCCATGGCTGTCTGAATCAGGTCCAGAGTGCAATCCACTGAGAGACAGATCCTGCTCGGAGAGGAGAGCTGAGGGAGGGTCACACTGTGGGAGGGGCAGTACTGAGGGAGGGTCACACTGTGCGAGGGGCAGTACTGAGGGAGTGTCACACTGTGGGAGGGGCAGTACTGAGGGAGTGCCACACTGTGGGAGGGGCGGTACTGAGGGAGGGTCACACTGTGGGAGGGGCGGTACTGAGGGAGGGTCACACTGTGGGAGGGGCGGTACTGAGGGAGGGGCACACTGTGGGAGGGGCGGTACTGAGGGAGGGGCACACTGTGGGAGGGGCGGTACTGAGGGAGGGGCACACTGTGGGAGGGGCGGTACTGAGGGAGGGTCACACTGGGAGGGGCGGTACTGAGGGAGTGCCACACTGTGGGAGGGGCGGTACTGAGGGAGGGTCACACTGTGGGAGGGGCGGTACTGAGGGAGGGTCACACTGGGGTGGGGGCGGTACTGAGGGAGGGGCACACTGTGGGAGGGGCAGTACTGAGGGAGAACATGAGAGAGATTTATCCTTTGTAATCAAACCCTTGGGGTGAAGAGAGACTGCAAGTCTTGACACTAAAATCCAGGGTTGTTCTGCATAGTTTCTGTTCCAAGTAGCTCTGCATCCATTTTTTAATCTTGTGCCTCAGTCTCATCCCTTTTGCTGTTGATTTCTCTCAGCTCCTGACTGTTAGATCTTGTCTCCTGCATCATCCTCCACTCTTCAGTGTCATTTCAATCTCACCTCCAGTTTGTGTTTTCCTCCCTAAACTTGATTAATATTATAAATAAGTCTGGCAAACTGAGGACATTGATAATTGCTTGCAGTCTCATTTCGGGAGGGTAGGGGACGGGAGGCAAGGGGAGAGACATCTTCCTTCAGAAAGCTGGCACAGATTGATAAGGGAATCTGAATAGATTTAATTTCTGATACCCCGCCTGCACGGAGCGATTGTGAAATGATGTTATCTCTTCAATTTGGCAACTGTGTTGTGGACACCAGTCCAGTCGCTGCTGTATGTGTCTGGGGTGGCACGGTGCGGGAGTGTTCTCTGCAGAGATTGCAGTTTAAAGGAAATCAAGGCAGGCCTCGGAAGCTGCTTATAAGCGGCAGCTCCTCTCTGCCGTGGTTTTGATGTGTACTTTAATAGGATCACCATGTGAACCCATCACACATTTTATAATCGATAGGCATCATGGTCATCAGCTCTTTGTTGTTTAAGGCTCTTTGCAGACAGAGAGAAGTGTTTTGTCAGTTATGCTCTTGCTTAGGAATGATTCTTCACATATATTTAACTTGGAATTATAGGGGGAGGTTGGGCAGGCTAGGACTTTATTCCTTGGAGCGGAGGAGACTGAGGGGTGACCTTACAGAGGTGTATCAGATCATGAGGGGCGTAGATAGGGTGAATGCGCACAATCTTTTTCCCAGGGAAGGGGAACTAAAACCAGAGGGTAGAGGTTTAAGGTGAGAAGTGAAAGGTTCAAAAGGGACCTGAGGGGCAAGTTTTTCACGCAGAGGGTGGTGGGTGTATGGAACGAGCTGCCAGAGGAAGTGGCTGATGCCGGTATAATGAGGACATTTCAAAGACATTTGGACAGGTACATGGATAGGAATGGTTGAGAGGGATATTGGACAAATGCAGGCAAATGGGACCAGCATGAACGAGTTGGGCCGAAGGGCCTGTTTCCATGCTGTATTACTCTGTTACTCTAAGTAGTATTTTAATGCTTTTATTTCTCTTTCCACAAGTTGGTTTACAGTAGGAATTGACTGACCAACTGCTAATTGGTCATAGGTGATGGAGGATTAAGAAATTAAGCAAATGATTTAAATGTTTACTGTCATGCTGTCTGATCCAGCTCAGTAACGCCCAGTCATTAGTGACGTGAGGGTTTAGACGAGAGGGGAGAGATTTAATCAGAACCTGAGGGGCGACTTTTTCACCCAGAGGGTGGTCCGTACATGGAACGAGCTGCCAGAGGAAGTGGTTGAGGCAGGTACATTAACGACATTCAAAAGGCACTTGGACAGGTGAACGGATGGGAAAGGTTGAGAGGGATATGGGCCAAACATGGTGGGCTGGTTTATATGGGAATCTTGGTCGGCATGGACCCACTGGGCCGCAGGGCCTGTTTCCGTGCTGTGTGACTCTGTCTGTGACGTTCTGACGATGTCCAGAGGCGGTGCCATTCCTGCAGCTGGTTTGCGAAGGGGACAAGCTATCTTGGGTGTGGGCAGCTATGACGGAACCCAACACACAGGGAATGACCCCAGCGACTCATGGGGCACTTGAGGGGCTGCCGCTCAATGCCGAGCTCTGTACTAATATGTTTTCTCCCGTTCTGCACCCCCAGAGGAAGGCCTGAGTCACGAATGCAAGCTCTGCAGCCAGACCTTCGACTCCCCTGCCAAGCTTCAGTGTCACCTCGTTGAACACAGTTTCGAAGGCATGGGGGGCACCTTTAAATGCCCCGTCTGCTTCACAGGTAGGGGGTCCCGGTTCTGCAAGGGGGAAGGGGCAAGGTGGGAGAGTCACGGGACGGGGAAGGGTGTGAGGTTCGCATGTTCTCCCTGTCACCGCGTGGGTTTCCCCTGGGAGCTCCGGATTCCTCCAACATCCCGAAGACCAGCAGGTTTGTACCTGCTCCTTATGTGAGTAAGTGACAAAGGAGGCAAATAGGTGATGGGAGGGGGAGCGAGGGAGTGCGGCAGGGATCCAGGGAGAGGGGTGGGAATGGGATTGATGGGATACTCCCCCGGGAGACAGCATGATGGTACTCCCCAAGCCTGTAACCCCTCCCTCCCTGACACCCCTCCCTGTCTCTGTAACCCCCTCCAGCCCCTATACCCCTCTCCGTCTCTGTAACCCCCTCCAGCCCCTACACCCCTCCCTGTCTCTGTAACCCCCTCCAGCCCCTACACCCCTCCCTGTCTCTGTAACCCTCTCCAGCCCCTAGACCCCTCCCTGTCTCTGTAACCCCCTCCAGCCCCTATACCCCTCCCTGTCTCTGTAACCCCTCCCTCCCCTACGCCCCCACCCCATCTCCGTAGGATCATTGACTCCAGGACAGACCTGGCAGTTGAGCCTCCTGCTCCCATGCCCAGCTCCAGAGTTCCCTCCCTGCACCTCCCCCACCCCTCCTCCCTCCCATTGGAGAAGCCCCCCTCGAAATTCCGGCTGAGGCCAGACTTTCCATCCCACCCACATCCCTCCTTCTATGACGTGGTGTCAGATTTTGTTTCAGGATTGCTGACGTGAAGCTCCTTGTGATAGGCACTATGTAAATGCACATTAATGTTCTGTCCAATGATGCACTGATGTCAGAGCTGTGGAAGTGTGAGGAGTGGGGGTGTTGGGAGGTGGTGTGTGTGTGTGTGTGTGCGTGCGTGTGTGTGTGTGTATGTGTGTGTGTGTATGTGTGTGTGTGCGTGTTCGTGTGTGTGTATGTGTGTGTGTGTGTGCGTGTGTGTGTGCATGTGTGTGTGCGCGTGTGTGTGTGTGCGTGCGTGTGCGTGTGTATGTGTATGCGTGTGTGTGTGTGTGGGTGCAGCCGTCCCTCCTGGTGATCTGGTGCTCTCTCACCACTGCTTGAACACAGATGGAGAAGGCTGTGAACTTCACACATACACCTCCCACCCCACACACACTCACAGACATAAACACCCGCAAACAGGCACACATGCACACATACACACCTATACGTACACAATCACATGCCCACATGCACATATACATACACCCACACAAGCAGACACACACATAGTCACACACATACAGACATGCACACACTTAGATACACACAGTCAAACACACACAAACGCGTACACACACACACACACACACACACACACACACACACACACACACAGAGTGGAGGGGTCTCTGGTTAAGCCATCAGTACAATCTGGCCACAGGAGCCGGGAGGGGGAGGCAGTGCTACAAACAGGAGTTGGGAAAAACTCCTGACATTAACGCCAATAAAGACATGGTGGGGAGTTTAATGATTCCCACAACCTTCACACCTTCTTCAGTTCCAAGTGAGAAGTGTTTAGAACCACAGCAGACAGCACTGGGCCAGCGGGCCTGGTTATACGTACTCTGTCTCATTCCTGGCTCTGGGCAGCTCTGTGGCTCTGGTTCCCAGCCCATCGAGTCTGTACTAGCTCAGTGTAGGAGCAACACAGCCAGCCCCACACCCTGCCCTCTCCCACACCCCCAACCATACTTCCCTCTCAAATACTCAACCCCACCACAGATTCCACTTCTACTAGTGCCCCTGACTCTGTCCACAACCCCAGCCACTCTAAACTTCAGGGGATCAATTTATCTCCATTCACCTTCTCTATACCCTTTATGGTTTAAGTACCTCCATCAAATCCCCTCACAACCTTAGAACATAGACCAGTACAGCACAGAACAGGACCTTCGGCCCACAATGTTGTGCCAACATAGCTAATCCTCCTACCTACAGAATGCCCATATCCCTCTATTTTCCTCTCATTCATGTGCCCATCCAAGTCCCTCTTGAAAGCCCCCAATGAATTTGCCTCCACCACCCTATCAGGCAACGCATTCCAGGCATCCACCACTCTCTCAGTAAAAAACATACCCCTCACGTCTGTTCTGAACCTACCCCCTCTCACCTTAAATGCACGCCCTCTGGTATTGGATTGCTCAATAATGGGAAAAAGATATTGCTTGTCCACCCTATCTATGCCCCTCATCATTTTATACTCCTCCAACAGATCACCCCTCAGCCTCTGCCGCTCCAGAGAAAAGAGCCCAAGTTTGTCCAGCCTCTCCTGATAGCACATGCCCTCTAATCCAGGCAGCATCCTAGTAAACCACCTCTGCACCCTCTCTAAAGCCTCGACATCCTTCCAATAGTGAGGTGACCAGAATTGCACGCAATACTCCAAATGCGGCCTAACCAGAGTACTATAGAGATGCATCATAATGTCTTGATTCAATTAATGAAAGCAAGCCTTAACCACCCTGTCTACCTGTGTAGCCACTTTCAATGAGTCATGGACTTGCACCCCAAGGTCTCTCTGCTCTTCAACACGGTTAAGAGTCTTGCCCTTGAGAGTGTACTGCCTCCTGACATGAGTCCTACCGAGGTGAACACCTCACATTTATCCGGGTTAAACTCCATCTGCCATTTCTCTGCCCACATCTTCAGCTGATCTATACCACGCTGTATCTGTCGGCAGTCTTCTACACTATTCACAACTCCACCAATCTTGGTATCGTCTGCAAACTTACTAACCCACCCATCAACATACTCATCCAGGTCATTTATGTACATCTCTGTTTCAAGGAGATGCATCCCAGCTTCTGTGGACTGTCCATTCATCACAGAGAAATGTCAGATGGAGTTTAGTCCGGGCAAGTATGAGGTGTTGGGACTTGGGAGGTCAAATGTAAGGGGAAAGTGTACAGTAAACAGCAGGACCCTAAAAAGCATTGATGTACAGAGGGATCTTGGGGTCCAAGTCCACAGCCCCCTGAAAGTGGCCACACAAGTAGACAGGGTGGTGAAGAAGGCGTTCAGCACGCTTGCCTTCATTGCTAGGGGCACAGAGTGTAAGAGTCAGGAAGTCACGTTGCAGTTGTACAAAACTTTGGTCAGGCCGCACTTGCAGTATTGTGTGCAGTTCTGGTCGCCCCATTACAGGAAGGTTCTGGGAAGGGTGCAGAAGAGGTTCACCAGGGTGCTGCCTGGATTAGAGGGTATGAGCTATAAGAAGAGGTTGGACAAACTTGGGTTGTTTTCTCTGGAGCGGCAGAGGCTGAGGGGAGACCTGATTGAAGTTTATAAGATTATGAGAGGCAGAGATAGAATAGATAGTCAGAGTCTGTTTCCCAGGGTGGAAATGTCAAATACTAGAGGGCAGGGGTTTAAGGTGAGGGGGGAACATTTAAAGGAGATGTGCGGGGCAGGTTTTTTACACAGAGAGTGGTGGGTGCCAGGAACGGGCTGCCAGGGGAGGTGGTGGAGGCAGATACAACAGCGAAGTTCAAGCGGCATTTCGACAGACACATGAACGGACAGGGATTAGAAGGATCATGTGCAGGCAGATGGGATTAGTTAGATTGGCATCATGGTTGGCACAGACATGGTGGGCCGAAGGGCCTGTTGCTGTGCTGTACTGTTCTATGTACTGACCCAACCATCTCTGCCATCCTGTGGGTGTGGATGTACACAGAGAGAGCCACCTAATTAACTGTGGGTCTTCGAGACAAAATGTACAGGCCTTTTCTGTGTTCTATGTTCTATGCACCAATTTTTTTTGACATTACACTGCTCCAGAACAACTTCACTGCCTGCGAGGAACCCTGGAGTGTTCTGAAAGATGGAAGGTGCTATAGAAATGCAGTTGGTATAAACCTGACAGGAACAGAATGAAATCTCCGTGTGCCAATGACCTTAACCCTCGGGTCCCGCCACCTGCTGCCCCTCCAGTGTGTCCCACTCAGGCAGAGCTGTGAAGGGAGGAGAGGTGGGACAGGGCTCCACCAATCAGCATCTCCCCTCCCTCCCTCCCCCCTCCCTGCCTTGTGCTTCCAGTTGGCGGAGGTCTGACCAGCGCAGGGAAGTTCTGCCTGGACGGCTCCCTACTTCGGAGGACCGGAGATCCCGCTAATGAGGAGAGCGGAGGCGACGGAGGACAGAGGGAAGGGGAGGATCCCACAGCACGAGCCCCAGGGAAGACCCCTGGCCTGGCTAACCTGCCTCTGACAGTCAGCACCGCAACAGTGATGGTTTCAATTTTAATGACTACAAGCAAGGCCTCAAAAAAGCGAAGAGATGTTTACCAGAGAGACACGCCATTAATAATTAAACAGTTTATGCCACAGGCAGTGTTTGGGTTGGGAAAAGAGATTTTTTGAAGGATATTTGGTGCACTGTGACCTACAAAGTTAGTACACACTGAATCATTGCTAAAAGACGGATGAGGCTTATTGGAGGAGTGTAGGCCAAACAGCAAAAATAAACGTCATTAATTAAAGGGCCGGCCTCCTGAAAGGCACTGAAGAGACGAGAGTGGAGGAGTCTTTTGAAAACTGATAAATAACTTATAAATATTAAGCTGTCTCCAGCTGGGAGAAGAGGGGTCTACACTGACATGGGTGAGCTGGGTTCCTAATGTTCCGATAGTTCCCGGCAGCGCCCTGGAATCAGGGACCAAAAATCCCCACTGGGATCCAAACCCGGGGAGAGATCTCTGGTGGATCAAAGAATCATACAGCACGGAAACAGACCCTTCAGCCCAACCGGTCCATGCCGACCAAGGTGCCCATCAAAGTTAGTCCCATTTGCCTGCATTTGGCCCATATTCCTCTAAACCTTTCCTATTTCCTATGCCCTGTTGCTCTGTGCCTGTGATGCTGCTGCAAGTAAGTTTTTCATTGCACCTGTACATACATGGACCTGTGCAGATAGCAATAAACTCGACCTAGACTTTGAGTCATGCACCTGTCCAAGTGCTTTTTAAATGTTGTTAGTGTACCTGCCTCAACCACTTCCTCTGGCAGCTCTTTCCATATATGGACCACTCTCTGTGTAAAATAATTGCCCCTCAGGTTCCTGTTAAGTCTTTCCCCTCTCACCCTAAACCTATGCCCTTTAGTTCTTGATTCCCCAACCCTGGGATAAAGACAGAGTCCATTCACCCTCATGATTTTATGCACCTCTATAAGATCACCTCTCAGCCTCCTACACTTCAAGGAATAAAGTCCTAGCCTACCCAACCCCTCCCTGTAATTCAGGCCCTCAAGTCCTGGCAACATCCTTGTAAATCTTCTCTGGACGGATGCAGGAGAATTGCACTCAGCTGCCATCTGTGTGCTTGACAGAGCAGCAGAGCCAAGTCCGACCGCCCACATTTTGTTTTGGGGTCCTCCTGTGCTTTGGTTGTAGAAGTTCTGGAGCTGAGGGGAGGGGAGAAGAACAGGCCCTCTGAAGCATGCAGGGAATCAAAGGATCCAGCAGACTCAGCCCCAACCATCCCAACAGAGGTCCACTCTCGAACGTGCTAGACTCCTGACCTTCTCCCTCTGTCACCTACATAGAACATAACAGCACGGTACAGGCACTTCGGCCCACGATATTGTGTCGACATTTTATCCTGCTCTAAGATCTATCTAACCCTTCCCTCCCACTTAGGCCCCCATTTCTCTATCATTCATGTGTCTATCTAAGAGTCTCTTAACTGTCCCTAATGTATCTGCCCCCACAACCTCTGCCGGCAGTGCATTCCATGCACCCACCAATCTCTGGGTAAAAAATTTACCCCTGCCATCCTCCTTATATCTTCCTTCAATCACCTTAAAATTATGTCCCCTCGTGTTAGTCACTTTCACCCTGGGAAAAAGTCTCTGACTGTCCACTTGATCTATACCTCTTATCATCTTGTACACCTCTACAATTCCACAATGCTTTAAGAATTTAATTTGGATAAGTGTTGCATTTAGGGAAGACAAATGAGGGTAGGACATTCACAGTGAACGGTAGGGCCCTGGGGTGTGTTGTAGAATAGAGGGACCTTGGAGTACAAGTACAGGGTTCCCTGAAAGTGGCGTCACAGGTAAACAGGGTGGTGAAGAAGGCGTTTGGCATGCTGGCCTTCATTGGTCAGGGCAGTGAGTAGAGAAGTTGGGATGTTATGTTGCAGTTGTACAAGATGTTGATGTGGCCGCATTTGGAATATTGTGTTCAGTTTTGGTCGCTCTGCTGTAGGAAAGATGCCATTAAGCTGGAAAGAGTGCAGAGGAGATTTACGAGGATGTTGCCGGGACTCGAAGGAGATATGGAGAGAGGTTGAGCAAGCTGGGACTTTTTCATTGGAGCATAGGAGAGTGAGGGGTGACCTTACAAGGTGTATAAAATCATGAGGGGCACAGACAGGGTGAAGGCACTCAGTCTTTTTCCCACTGTTGGGGAATCAAGAACTGGAGGGCATAGGTTTAAGGTGAGAGGGGAAAGATTTAATAGGAGTCCGAGGGGCAACTTTTTCACCCAGATGGTGCTCCACATATGGAACGAGCTGCCGTGCTGTGTGACTCTGTAGTTCTTCATACCTCTAATTCCAGCCCCTTGCCCATCCCTGACTCCCATCACCCCACCATTGATGCTTGTACTTTGGCAGACTAGACCCCCGGAATCCCTCCCTACACCTCTCCAGCTGCCACTCTACCTGTCAGATGATCCTTCGCCTCCCTCCATGGTCGTCCTCCCTCATGCGATGGGGACGGAGAGGCTCAGGAAGAGAACTCCAGAGTTTAGGATCCACACAGTAGCAGACGTGTGGGCCAAAGGGGAGCGATCAGCCAGTGGGTTAAGAAAGAAGGGGCAAAGGAGGGGGTCACAGAGACGGGGAGGGGTGTAGGGGCCAGAGGGGGTTACAGAGACAGGGAGGGTGTAGGGGCCAGAGGGGGTTACAGAGACAGGGAGGGTGTAGGGGCCGGAGGGGGTCACAGAGACGGGGAGGGGTGTAGGGGCCAGAGGGGGTTACAGAGACAGGGAGGGTGTAGGGGCTGAAGGGGGTTACAGAGACAGGGAGGGTGTAGGGGCTGAAGGGGGTTACAGAGACAGGGAGGGTGTAGGGGCTGGAGGGGGTTACAGAGACAGGGAGGGTGTAGGGGCTGGAGGGGGTTACAGAGACAGGGAGGGTGTAGGAGCTGAAGGGGGTTACAGAGACAGGGAGGGTGTAGGGGCTGAAGGGGGTTACAGAGACAGGGAGGGTGTAGGGGCTGAAGGGGGTTACAGAGACAGGGAGGGTGTAGGGGCTGGAGGGGGTTACAGAGACAGGGAGGGTGTAGGGGCTGGAGGGGGTTACAGAGACAGGGAGGGTGTAGGAGCTGAAGGGGGTTACAGAGATAGGGAGGGTGTAGGAGCTGAAGGGGGTTACAGAGATAGGGAGGGTGTAGGGGCTGGAGGGGGTTACAGAGATAGGGAGGGTGTAGGAGCTGAAGGGGGTTACAGAGACAGGGAGGGTGTAGGGGCTGGAGGGGGTTACAGAGATAGGGAGGAGTGTAGGAGCTGGTGGGTGTTACAGAGACAAGAAGGAGTTGGAATGGGCAGGGATGTGCCAACGCTGGGTTAGTGGGGATCTGCTGTGACCAGGTGTTGTCAGGTTTTAATTTTACATCTGTTCAGAACCAAGAGCAAGTCATGGTGACTGTCTGTAATGGACCTGCTTGGCCACAAGTGGATTCAGTGCAGTTCTGGGCGCCACACTTTGGCACCGATGTAAATGCTTTGGGAAGGGATCGGATGAGGTTCCAGTGACAGAACACAATGTAGAACAGGAAAAGGTGCCAGTAGTAGTCAGTAATGTTCTTCAAGCAGGAAATAGGGTTCATAATTTGGGGTTGAATCAACGTACAGACATACAGAACAGTAGCAGGCAGAGACAATTCAGAGACATTGATTGAAGAATTTTCCGATGGGTTGCATCCCCCTCTTTCCATTCCCCAAAGCCTTTTCTCGTCAAGTTGTTTCCAATTCCCTTCAGCACCTTCCTGGTGAATCTGCCCCTGCCCCCACCCTCTCAGCGAGGTGGTCCCAGATGGTGACATGTTGAACCGCCCTCCCCTCTGAAGGGAGGCATTGCTGAGAAGCCCCAGCGATGTGTTGGCCACAGGTCAGCACAGCTCTGCTGCCCCCACCGGTGCTCCGAGACACCAGTCAGGGACGACTGCAGGGAAAGGTCCCACAACGTCATCTGTGGAAGCAGAAGGAGGCCATTTGGCCCCTCGTGCCTGCTCGGTCGTGGAGCCACTGAGTGTTTGCCGTTCATGTTGCTCTTGCCCCAGGATCTAGCCCCCTCTGTCCGTGCTCCTGTGGTCTGGGTCATTGTGTCGCACAGTCCTGCGGCCCACCACAGCTATACTGACCCTTTTATCCATCTACACTCATCCCAATTGCCCCCAATAGGACCATATCCTTCTATGCCCATCTAAATGTCTCTTAAATGTAGGGATTGTATCATATTCCCACCACCTCCCCTGGCAGCATGTTCCAGATATCACCCAACACGCAAAAAGTGCTGGAGGAACTCAGCGGGTCAGGCAGCATCCGTGGAGGGAAGTGAACAGTCGACGTTTCGGGTCAAGACCCTTCATCAGGACATTGAGTCATTGAGTGACAGTGAATGACATTGAGTCCTGACGAAGGGTCTCGGCCTGAAACATCGACTGTTCGTTTCCCTCCATAGATGCTGCCTGACCTGCTGAGTTCTCCAGCACTTTGTGTGTTGCTCCTGATTTCCAGCATCTGTCATGTCCCCTGTGCCTCCAGATAACAACCACTCTCTGTGCAAAAACTTTCCCCTTAAATCCTCTTGGAATCTTCCACCTCTCACCTTAAACCTGCGCCCTCTTGCGGTCACAGGGAGAACGTGAACGTGCAAACTCCACACAGACAGCGCCGGAGGTCAGGATCGATCTGGGGTCACGGGAGCTGTGAGGCAGCGGCAGTATTAAATGTGCCACTGTACCGCACACGCGTGTGTGTGTGTGTGTGTGTGTGTGTGTGTGTGTGTGTGTGTGTGTGTGAGAGTGTGTGTGGGATGGTGTATCTGTGTGTGTGTGTGTGTGTGTGTGTGTGTGTGTGTGTGCGCAAGTATCTGAGTGAGAAAGAATGTATGAGAGTGTGTGTATGAATGTGAGTGTGTGTGTGCATCTGTGTATGTGAGTGTGTATGTGAGTGTGTATGTGAGTGTGTGCGAGTGTGAGTTTGTGTGTGAAAGCGAGTGTGTGTCTGTGCATTTGCATGAGAACGTCTGTGTGTGTAAATGTGTGTATGTGTGTGTGAATGTGTGTCTATGTGTGTGTCTTTGTGAAAGTATGTCATAGAGTCATAGAGCACTACAGCGCTGAAACAGGCCCTTTGGCCCGTCCAGTCCATGCCGACCTGGTTTTCTGCCTAGTCCCATCTACCTGCACCCAAACCACATCCCTCCAAACCCCTCCCATCCACCTACCTCTCCAAACCTCTCTTATATGTTACAATTGAACCCGCATCCACCACTTCCGCTGGCAGCTCGTTCCACACTCGCACCACCCTCTGAGTGAAGAAGTTCCCCCTCAGATTCCCCTTAAATATTTCACCTTTCACCCTAAACCTATGACCTCTCGTTCTAGTCTCAGCCAACCTGAGAGGAAAATCCTGCATGCATTCACCCTATCTATACCCCTCATAATTTTGTATACCTCAGTAAGATCTCCCCTCATTCTCCTGCGCTCCAGGGTCAATAAAATCCTAACCTATTCAACCTTTCCCTATAACTCAGGTCAAGTCCCGGCAACAACTGTGTAAATTTTCTCTGCACTTTCAAGCTTATTGATATCTTTCCTGTAGGTAGGTGACCAGAACTGCACACAACACTCTAAATTCAGCCTCACCAACGTTTTATACAACTTCAACATAACATCCCAACTCTTGTACTCAGTGCCCTGATTTATGAAGGCCAAGGTGCCAAAAGCTCTCTTTACGACCCTAACTACCTGTGATGACACTTTCAAGGAATTATGGATCTGTATTCCCAGGTCCCTTTGTTTTACCGCACACCTCAGTGCCCTACCATTGAGTGTGTAAGTCTTACCCTGGTTTGTCCTCCCAAAGTGCATCACCTCACACGTGTCTGCATTAAATTCCATCTGCCATTTTTCAGCCCATTTTCGCAGCTGGTCCAGATCACTCTGCAAGCTTTGATAGCCTTCCTCGCTGTCCACTACACCCCCAGTCTTGGTGTCATCTGCAAATTTGCTGATCCAGTTTACCACATTATCATCCAAACAATTAATATAGATGATAAACAACAACGGGCCCGGCACCAATCCCTGCGGCACACCACTAGTCACAGGCCTCCAGTCAGAGAGACAACCATCTGCTACCACTCTCTGGCTTCTCCCGTGAAGCCAATGTTGAATCCAATTGACTACTTCATCCTGAATGCCAAGCGACTTAACTTTCTGGAGCAGCATCTCATGTGGGATTTTGTCAAAGGCCTTGCTAAAGTCCAAGTAGACAATGTCCACAGCCTTCCCTTGATCAACCTTCCTGGTAACCTCCTTGAAAAACTCTGTTAGATTGGTTAGACATGACCTACCACACACAAAGCCATGTTGACTATCCCTAATCAGGCCCTGTCTATCCAAATAATTATATATCCTGTCCCTCAGAATACCTTCCAACAATTTACCACAACTGACATCAGGCCCACTGGCCTATAATTTCCTGGCTTATTCTTAGAGCCTTTCTTAAACAACGGAACAACATTAGCTCTCCTCCAGTCCTCCGGCACCTCACCCGTGGCTAAGGACGTTCTGAATATTTCCACCAGGGCCCCTGCAATTCCTGCACTAGCCTCCCACAAGGTCCGAGGGACACCTCGTCAGGCCCTGGGGTTTTATCCACCTACAAGGCAGCCAGCACCTCCTCCTCCATAATCCGGATACAGTCCGTGAGCTCAGTACTCTTGTTCCTCAGTTCTATAGTCTCTGCGTCTGTCTCCCGAGTAAACGCAGATGCAAAAAATCCATTTAAAATCTCCCCCATCTCTTTCGGCTCCACGCATAGATGACCACGCTGATCTTAAGGAGGACCAATTTTGTCCCTTGCTACCCTTTTGCTCTTAATATAGCTATAGAAACCCTTGGGATTCTCTTTCACCTTGTCTGCCTGAGCAACCTCCTGTCCTCTTTTTGCCCTCCTGATTTCTCTTTTTAGTGTTCTTTTGCATCTCTTATACTCCTCAAGCGCCTCATTTGATCCTAACTGCCTGTACCTGATATGCACCTCCTTTTTCTTTACCAGGGCCTCAATATCCCTCAATAACCAAGGTTCCCTAAACCTGTTAGCCTTGCCTTTTATCCTAACAGGAACATACAGATTCTGTACTCTCAATATTTCACTTCTGAAAGCCTCCCACTTACCAAGCATCTCTTTGCCAGAAAATCTATCCCAATCCATACCTGCCAGATCCCTTCTGATGCCATCAAAATTGGCCTTCCTCCTGCTGAGAATCTTAACCCTAGGACCAGTCCTATCCTTCTCCGTAATTATCTTGAAACTAATGGAATTATGATCACTAGATCCAAAGTGTTCCTCTACAAACACTTCTGTCAACTGCCCTGTCTTGTTCCCAAAGGGGAGATCCAGTATTGCATTCTCTCTAGTTGGGACCTCTATATATTGATTGAGGAAACTTTCCTGTACACATTTGATAAACTCGATCCCATCCAGTCCTTTTACAGTATGGGAGTCCCAGTCAATATGTGGAAAGTTAAAATCACCTACTATCACAACTTTATATTTCCTGCAAGTCTGCTATCTACAAATTTGCTCCTCTAAATCCCGCTGACTATTGGGAGGTCTATAATATGGTCCCATTAAAGTGGTCGTCCCTTTCTTATTCCTCAGTTCCACCCAAGTTGCCTCAGTAGACGAGCCCTCCAGTTTGTCCTCTCTGAGCACTGCCGTGACATTTTCCCTGATGAGTAAAGCCACCCCTCCCCCTTTATTACCTCTCTCTGTGTCATGTCTAAAACATCACAACCCCAGAACACTGAGCTGCCAGTCCTGCCCCTCCTGCAACCAAGTCTCACTGATGGCTACAACATCATAATTCCACACATGGATCCACGTGTAAGTTCATCTGCCTTACCTACAACAGTCCTTGCATTGAAATAGGCACAACTCACATTAGTCCCACCACACTCAACCTTTCAGTTTCCATCTTTGCTTGTAGTCTTAACATCTACTTTCCCCACAGCCTCTCCACCTGCTGCCCTGCCACTCTGGTTCCCACCCTCCAGCAACTCCAGTTTAAACCAACCCCCACCCCCGAGCCCAAGCAGCACTAGGAAACCTTGCCGCAAGGATATTGGTCCCCCTCCAGTTCAGGTGCAAACCATCCCGTTTGTACAGATCCCACCTGCCCTGGAAGAGAGCCCAATGATCCAAAAATCTGAAGCCTCCCACACTATCTGCTGAGCCATGTGTTAAACTGCACCATCTTCCTATGTCTTGCCTCACTAGCACGTGGTACAGGTATCAATCCTGAGATCACCACCCTGGAGGTCCTGTCTTTTAACCTAGCTCCCTGAACTCACTTTGCAGGACCTCAGCACCCTTCCTGCCTCTGTCACTGGTACCAACGTGTGCTACGACCTCTGGCTGCTCCCCCTCCCTCTAAAGAATGCTATGGACTCGATCCGAGACATCTCTGACCCTGGCACCTGGGAGGCAACATACCATCTGAGAGTCTCGTTCTTGTCCACAGAACCTCCTGTCTGCTCCCCTAACCAATGAATCCCTATCACCACCACTTGCCTCTTCTCCCCCCTTCCCTTCTGAGCCAAAGAGCCAGACTACCCAAGACCTGACTGCTGTGGCTTTTCCCTGGTAGGTCGTCCTCCCCAACAGTATCTAAAACAATATACTTGTTATTGAGGGGAAATGGCCACAGGGGTACCCTGCACTGACTGCCTACTCTCTTTCCCACTCGTGACAGTCACTCAGCTAGCTGCCTCCTGCAACTTAGGTGTGACTTCTCCCTGTAACTCTCCTGTCTATCAACCCCTCAGTCTCCTGAATTATCCGAAGGTCATCCAGCTCCAGCTCCAGCTCCAGTTCCCTAACACGATCAGTAAGGAGCTGCAGCTGGATGCACTTCCCTCAGGTGCAGTCATCAGGGACACTGGAAGTCTCTCTGACTTCCTATTGTTATGCAAGAGGAGCACACCACTGCACTGGGTGTCATCCCCACTGCTCTACCTTGTGCAATAGTAGAGAGAGAGAACTTAACAGAACCTCGCCTTAGTCTCCACCTTTTCACGCCGTGTGTGTGTGTGTGTGTCTATGTATGTTTATATGTGAATGCAAGTGTGTGTATGTTTATGTGTGTCTGTGTGTGCTTTGTGTGTCTGTGTGTGTGTGAGCATATATGTGTGAGCATGTGTGTGTGTCTATGTATGTATGTGAGTGTGTGTGTGTCTGTGTGTGAGTGTGTGTGTGTGAGTGTGTGTGTGTGTGTGTATGTGTGTGAGTGTGAGTGTGTGTGTGTCTGTGTGTGGGTGTGTGTTTGTGTGTGTGTGAGTGTGTGTGTGGGTGTGTGTTTGTGTGTGTGTGTGGGTGTGTGTGTATGTGTGTGAGTGTGTGTGAGTGTGTGTGTGTGTGAGTGTGAGTGTGTGTGAGTGTGTGTGAGTGTGTGTGTGTCTGTGTGTATGTGTGTGTGTGAGTGGGTGTGTGTGTGTGTGTGTGTGTGTGTGTGTGTGTGTGTGTGTGTGTGTGTGTGTGTGTGTGTGTGTGTGTGTGTGTGTGTGTGTGCGCGCGTGTATTCCCGTGTGCACTTTATGTGAACACATCCTCTCCTCCGGATCCATCAGCCTCTTCCCCTCTCTTGTCTTTCCAGCCTTTGTCCAGGCGAACAAGTTGCAGCAACACATCTTCTCTGCCCACGGACAGGAAGACAAGATCTACGACTGCTCACAGTGCCCACAGAAATTCTTCTTCCAAACAGAGTTGCAGGTAAGCGCCTCTAACTGTGCTCCATTGTGCTTCACCCGTGACAGTGCTGGCATGGAACCTCCATCCCTCCTCTCGCATCAGCACCATCCTCCGGTCAACTTGACCCAGAGTCTTTGCTAGATCCCAGGACGTGTTACAAGAATGGGAGAGTTCAATCAACCCTACAAGCCTATATTATGTTTCCACAAGATTAATGTTGACTTTCAAACCATCTCCTTTTACCCACCTTGGATAAAACACCTCACTAATGTTGGGTTGGAGATCTCAGGTTTAAAACGACCGTCACTGCTTTTTGTGGCAATAGGTTCAGTTCTGCGATCATTGTTTGTGTGAGGACTTTTCCTAATTTCTTTCCTGTGCGCCCCATTTCTGACTGTGAGGTTCTGTCCTCTCACCAGAGAGAAATGATTCTCTCTGTACGCTCCACCAGTTCCCTGCAAAGGCACCGAACATCAGACATTCCAGAGAGTCGTCAATGGGGAAGCAAGCACATTGCCCCCAGTAACTCTCCTTCACACAGAGAGAGCTATGAGCCTGCCTCCTTTCCCTGCTCACTGCATAGAGTCACACAGCATGGAAACAGGGCCTTCATCCCAACTGGTCCATGCCAACTGAGATTCCCATCTAAACTAGTCCCACTTGCCCGCATTTGGCCCACATCACTCTAAACCTTTCCTATCCATGTACCTGTCCAAATGTCTTTTAAACGTTGTTAATGTACCTGCCTCAACCACTTCCTCTGGCAGCTCGTTCCATATACTCACCACCCTCTGGGTGAAAAATTTGCCCCTCAGGTTCCTATTAAATCTCTCCCTTCTCACCCTAAACCTATACCCTTGAGTTCTTGATTCACCAACCCTGGGAAAAAGACTGTGCGCATTGACTGTAGCTCTGCCCCTCGTGGTTTTATACACCTCAAAAAGGTCACCTCTCAGTCTCCTACACTCCAGTAAGAACAGCTCCAACCTGCTCAATCTCTCTCCATAACTCAGTCCCTCGAGTCCTGGCAACATCCTCGTAAATCTCCTCCACACTCTGGGAGACGAGGAGTCAGGCCTGGCCTTTGCCTTTGAGGGGGAAGTGGACAGTCGACAGTTGGGATTGGGATCCTTCATCTGGAATGTTGTCCGGCCTTTCATTCCACGAAGATCTCTGGGTCTTCTCCATCCAGCCTCTTCCCCATCCCCGATTCCCATTGACCGCCATTGGCAGCCGAGCCTTCAGCTACCTGGGTCCCGAGCTCTGTGACTCCCTACCCCGAAACCTCTGCATTTCTCTCTTACAGTTTTGTGGTCCCCACGTGCCTTTGTTAAAATTCTAGGTGATTTAATTAACTGAATTTAATGCAACGGTGGGTTTTGAACTCATGGGTTTTGGGTTAGTAGTCTGGCCCTCTGGATTATTAGTCTGGTAGATCTAGTGGCACACACGTCAACAGAGGCACTGAGTACCAGAAACATGAAGAGGTGGTATTGGTTTATTATTGTCACATGTAACGAGATACAGTGAAAAGGTTTTGCTTGCGTGCCATCCAGACAGATCATTCCATACATAAGTACATCGAGGTAGTAAAAAGAAACACAGAATGCAGAATAAAGTGTTGCAGATACAGAGAAAGTGCAGTGCAGGCAGACAATAAGGTGCAAGGCCATAACGAGGTAGATTGTGAGGTCAAGAGTCCATCTAATCATACTAGGGGACAGTTCAATAGTCTTATAACAGCGGGATAGAAGCTGTCCTTGGTTCGTGCTTCCAGGCTTTTGTATCTTCTGCCCGATGGGAGAGGGGAGAAGAGAGAATGTCCAGGGTGGGTGGGGTCTTTGATTATGTTGGCTGCTTTACTAAGGCAGCAAGAAGTGCAGACAGAGTCCATGGAGGGGAGGCTGGTTTCCATGATACGCTGGGATGTGTCCACAACTGTCTGCAGTTTCTTGCGGTCATGGGCAGAGCAGTTGCCGTACCAAGCCGTGATGTATCCGGATGCATCCGGATAGGATGCTTTTTATGGTGCATCTGTAAAAATTGGTGAAGGTCATCGGAGACATGCCGAATTTCTTTAGCCTCCTGGGGAACTAGGGGCGCTGGTGAGCTTCCTTGGCCGTGGTGTTCATGTGGCTGGACCAGGACAAATTGTTGGTGATAGGTACACCTAGGAATTTGTAGCTCTGAACTTACAGAGCGTGGAGGGTTCCACAATGTCTTGTGCAGCTCACTGGCCACTGGCTCACTGGCAACTGGCCCACTGGTCTCCCAGAGGAGCCCACTGAAGGGTGGCTTCTGGCTCTTCAGAGTTGCCAGTGGTGTGGGTGAAGTCAGAGGGAGTGGCAGACTGCCTCTTCCAGAATTTCATTCCTTGGAGGTACTGCTGGACACCAGAAAGGTGTTGTCCAAGGAGGCAGTTCCAGAGCTCAGAGCCTCCAAGTGGTACGCCATCCTGACTCGGAAACATATTGCTGTTCCATCATCGTCACTAAGTCTGCAACTCCCTCCCTCAGGCTGGGACAGTGTCAGAACTAGTAGAGCCTCTGCCTCACAGCTCCAGTGGCCCCAGATCGATCCTGACCTAGGGCGCTGTCTGTGTGGAGTTTGCACTTTCCCCCGTGATCGCGTGGGTTTCCACCGGGTGCTCCGGCTTCCTCCCACATCCCAAAGACGTGATTGGCCACTGGAAATTGCCCCAAGTGTCTCAGTGGGTGGTGTAATCTGGGGGGAGTGGATGGGAATGTGGGAAGAATAAAATGGGATCGGTGTAGGATTGGTGTAAATGGGTGATTGATGGTCGGCACAGACTCGATGGGCTGAAGGGCCTGTTATTGTGCAGGATGATTCTATGACTAAAACAACATTTAAAAGGCACTTGGACAGGCATATGGATAAGAAAGGTTCAGAGGGATACGGGCCAAATATGGGCAAATGGGACTAGTTTAGATGGGCATCTTGGTCAGCATGGACCTGTTGGGCCGAAGGGCCTGTTTCTGTGCTGTGTGACTCTGTGACTCCATGACCATGATTAAGAGCACTGTGGGAGCACCTTCACCAGGAGGACTGCAACAGTTCGAGAAGACGGCTCACCCCCCACCTTCTCAGCAGTTAGGGATGGTCGATAAATGCCAGCGGCTCCGAGGTCATGAAAATAAAAAGGCCAAAGGTGAAGCCGTGAAAACCAGAAGGATGAGCGGGAGGCTGGAGCTGGAGGGGAACAGAATGAGGGCAGAGTGGTCGGGACTGGAAGGGGCAAAAGCCTACTGAGGGGACAAGGTTGAGGATACAGCTGGCAACGTACCTTCAGAAACACATTCCACTGATGTACGAGCTGAAAGCTGGCAGGGGTTATTGTGCCTGTGAGAATGTTTTTGAAATCGTTGCAGCCTAATCAATTCCGCAATTCTGTTTTTAAGCGTTTGGATTTTAGGGGAGTGAGCTGTCGTGGGGGTGGGGGGGGTGTGAGGGGAGCTGCTTGCATTGTCGTGATGTGTAGCATTTATCAAACTGGAGGTAGAAGGTAGCAGCACCAGATAATTCATACCGTGGGATGGGTAATCCCGCAGAGAATGATATTTACAATCCTCGGAGTGCAGAGGGAGGCGAAAAGATGCATCAAGACACGTTAGACCACAGCTTCTTTCACGTCTCAGGGCTGGGAGATTAGAGCAGAGAACAGCAGCAGGGAAATAATGCAATTGCAAACACATCGGGAAACAGAGACGGGACGTCCATCACTTCAGGAGACTTCTTCGTAAAGCCCGATCTTTTCTCCTCAGTTATTTGAGGTGTAATTATAGAGGGTGATTAACAGTGCTGTGTTGGGCTGGAGCCAGTGGCTGCAGTGTTTTCTCCCGGCTCAAGGGATAGTGAGCTTCCTGTCCGCAGCCTGGGGACATCACGCAGGCTGATTCTGCCCCGTACGGTACTGAGGGAGGGTCACACTGTGTGACGTACAGTACTGAGGGAGTGTCACACTGTGGGAGGGGTGGTACTGAGGGAGGGTCACACTGTGTGACGTACAGTACTGAGGGAGGGTCACTGTGGGAGGGGCAGTACTGAGGGAGGGTCACACTATGGGAGGGGCAGTACTGAGGGAGTCCTCCCGCTGTACATCGGGGACCTGGGGTGGAGGGTGTTGCACCGGGCCATGCCGTGCAACCGATTCTTGAGCCGGTTCACCAACACCCCGGCCGCCCGTCACTTCTGCGGCCGGGAGGAGACGGTGTACCACGCGTACGCGGAGTGCGAGAGGTTGCAGCCCCTCTTCGAGTATCTGCGGGGGCTGCTGCTGAAGTTCTGGTTGCACTTCAGCCCGGCGCTGTTGGTCTACGGGCACCCGGTGCGGCGCGGGGAGGGGCGCGCGGCGGATCTCCTGGTGGGTCTCCTGCTGGGCCTGGCCGAGCTGGCCATCCACGGGACGCATCGGCGGGCGGCCGAGGGTCCCGGCAGGTCGGCCTGCCTGCCCGTCTTCCGCGCTTATGTGCATGCGCGGGTGCGTTTAGAGAGGGAGCATGCGGTTTCCGCAGGCACCCTAGCCGAGTTCCACGCTCGGTGGGCCCCTCAGGGGATCGCGTGTGTCGTGGACGGTACGAACGCGATTCTTATTTGAAGTGTCGCGTTAACGGGTGTAGCGTCGCGTGTGTGTTTCGTTAGGATTAGTTGCATTCTCTATCATAGTATGTCGTTGCGTAGTTTCTTCTTTTCTGTATTAGATGTCGTGTATTGACACTGGTTGTCTTTTGTAGTGCTTTTAGCGAATAAACGTTTATTATTAAACAAAAGGGGCAGTACTGAGGGAGGGTCACACTGTCGCACGTACGGTACTGAGGGAGGGTCACACTGTGTAATGTACGGTAGTGAGGGAGTCACACCGTTGGACGTACAGTATTGAGGGAGTGGACAAATGGGACTAACTTTGATGAGCATCTTGCTCAGCGTGGACCAGTTGTGGCGATGGACCTGTTTCCATGCCGCATGACTCTATGACTCTTACCTCGTTGATCCAGTGGAGATCTCTTGCCAGGTTTGGAACCCAACAGGGGTGTTTGATCCCTGATTCCAGGAAGCTGCAGGGTTAGATAGTGAATGTCCTCACAATTAGACAGCACAGGAATAGACCAGACAGGATCTCAGGGCATTCTATACAGGGCTGAGGGACAGAAACCACAGGGTGTCAATGCCATAAGACCATAAGATACACTGTCACATCAGAGTGGGAATAAACAGGTCCTTTTCTGAGTGCCAGGTGGGAGACCACAGTGGTCAGTGCTGGGAGCTCAGTTATTCATGATATATATCAATGATTTTGAAGAGGGAATTAACTGGAACATCTTCAAGATCGTGGATGAATCAAAGCTCAGTGGGAGGATGAGCCCTGAGGGGGATACAGACAAGCTCCATGCTTATTTGGACAGATTCAGCATCATGTGAGGTTATGCACTGACGACAGGGCTTTGGTGAGATCATACCTCGAGTAATGTGTGCAGCTTTGATCTCCTTACCTGAGGAGGGATGCCCTTGCTGCTGAGGGAAAGTTCCTGGGCCTATTGAAAAATTGGCCCATGAAGAGAGACAGGCCTACATTCACTGCAGCTTAGACGAGTGAGGGAGAACCTCATGGAAATTTGACGGCACTGGGCAAACCAGATGGTCCTAATGGTGGGGAGACCAGGACCAGGTCCGGGGTCTAAGGTAAGCCACCAAAAACTGAGATGAGGAGAAATTTCTTCCCCTGGACAGCGGTGAACCTGTGGAATTCTCTCTCTAACCGATGTAATTGATGCCAAATCATTACATTTATTCAAGAGCAAAGGATAGTACTGATGGCTAAAGGGGTCAGGGGAGAAAGGGGATTGAATTTGGCAATGATCATATAGAATGGTGAGGCTGGCTTGAAAGGCCGAATGGCCTATTCTTACTTTCTGTGCCTCTAAGTATAGATAACACAGGGCCCCAGCAACAGATAACACAGGGCCCCAGCAACAGATAACACAGGGCCCAGCAACAGATAACACAGGCCCCAGCAACAGATAACACAGGGCCCAGCAACAGATAACACAGGACCCAGCAACAGATAACACAGGCCCCAGCAACAGATAACACAGGGCCCAGCAACAGATAACACAGGCCCCAGCAACAGATAACACAGGACCCAGCAACAGATAACACAGGCCCCAGCAACAGATAACACAGGCCCCAGCAACAGATAACACAGGGCCCAGCAACAGATAACACAGGGCCCAGCAACAGATAACACAGGGCCCCAGCAACAGATAACACAGGCCCCAGCAACAGATAACACAGGCCCCAGCAACAGATAACACAGGGCCCAGCAACAGATAACATAGGGCCAAGCAACAGACAACACAGGGCCCAGCAACAGACAACACAGGGCCCCAGCAACAGATAACGCAGGCCCCGGCAACAGATAACACAGGGCCCCAGCAACAAATAACATAGGGCCCAGCAACAAATAACACAGGGCCAAGCAACAGATAACACAGGGCCCAGCAACAAATAACACAGGGCCTCAGTGTCGTAATGATAATCCAGGACGACAGAGACACGAGCTGCTGCATCTGTGTGCAGCCACCTTTATTCTGCTCCCCCTGACTGCCCGTGCTGGTAAACCAGCACCGAGGTGGAAAAACACGCTGAACGGCACAACTCAGTGTAGGAGACAACACGGAGTGTCTGGGGACAACACCCCACAGCGTCAGGCTTAGATAACACTCAGCCTCAAGATTAGACAGTGTGGGGCTTCAGGAATGGAGAATGTCAGGTGCGGGGCACACAGTGGATCAGCTAAACAGTGGCAGGAAGAGGGAAAAGAGAGCCACAGTGTTGGGCAACACAGGACCACGGGCAGGGATAACACAGGACCACAGGGTTGGACAACACAGGACCACAGGCAGGGATAACACAGGACCACAGGGTTGGACAACACGGGACCACGGGCAGGGATAACACAGGACCACAGGGTTGGACAACACAGGACCACGGGCAGGGATAACACAGGACCACAGGGTTGGACAATACGGGACCACGGGCAGGGATAACACGGGACCACAGGGTTGGACAACACGGGACCACGGGCAGGGATAACATGGGACCATGGGCAGGGAGAACACGGGACCACGGGCAGGGATAACATGGGACCATGGGCAGGGACACAGGACCTGGGTGTAATAGCCTTACACAGGGAAGGGACAGACGTAGACTCATTCACCAGGTGCAGCCATCTTCACTTCCCCAGCCCCTGGCTCCCCCCCACTGGAAACCCAGCTCCAGGAGCCCAAGAAAGACAGATAAACCTATAGCACCACTTGGTGTTCCACATTGAGGATTGGACAATACGGGGCACCTCATTGGACAACACAGGGTACATCATTGGACAACACAGGGCATGTGATTGGACATCATATGACACATCATTGGACAACACAAGGCCAGAGGATCAGAGAACTCGGATCCTCAGGACTGGACAACGGCGCCTCAGGAAAAGATTTAAAAAATGGTCGGTGGAATAGAGAACACGGGCCTCAAGTACAGATAACAAAAGCAAACACAGATGGACTGGACAGGGTCTCAACGTTAGACAACACAGAGCAGGAACAGAACACACGGGCTCTCCATGTGCTGGCCTGTGTTGTAGTAATACAAGAAGGGACATTTTGGTTTTCCCTCCAGACTTCCACTGCTGGTTAAACCAACACTACGGCAGCCCAATGCAGACAAACGTGATGAAAGTCCCACTCAATGTACCACACGAGGGAATAGACTGTACCAAGCTTTGAATATAAAGACAAAAGGGCCTTAGAACTGGCAGCACAGGGGCTCCAGTTTAGAGCCTCACAACAGACAGTACAAATCTTCAGGAATGGACAATACTGGGTCTCGGGAGTAGATATAGCCCCAGGAATAAAGAAAAGAGGGCCTCAAAAGTGGACAACATGAGGCCAGAGCTATCAATGATATAGGGCTTCACAAATATACAAAAAAGGCCCCAAGAGTAGACAACACTGGGCCTCAGGATCAGACTGCACTGGGCCTCAGGATCAGACAACACTGGGCCTCAGGATCAGACTGCACTGGGCCTCAGGATCGGACAACACTGGGCCTCAGGATCAGACTGCACTGGGCCTCAGGATCAGACAACACTGGGCCTCAGGATCAGACAGCACTGGGCCTCAGGATCAGACTGCACTGGGCCTCAGGATCGGACAACACTGGGCCTCAGGATCAGACTGCACTGGGCCTCAGGATCGGACAACACTGGGCCTCAGGATCAGATGGCACTGGGCCTCAGGATTAGAAAAGAACAGTATAGGAATAGAACAGAATCTGGTTGCCCCATTATAGGAAGGATATGGAGGCTTTGGAGAGGGTTCAGGTTCACCAGGATGCTGCCTGATTTCCATCAGGTCTCCCCTCAGCCTCTGACGCTCCAGAAAAAACAACCCAAGTTTGTCCAACCTCTCCTCATAACCCAGGCAGCATCCTGGTGAACCTCTCCTGCCTGCTCTCCAAAGCCTCCACATCCTTCCTGTAACAGGACGACCAGAGTGTCACACGTTGTTGTCATTACGTGTGAAATGTCTCCCCCGCTGGCCGAGATTGTGATGGGTAGCTGCTGTGCTGTCTCTGCAATGGAAAAGGACATTTCTCAGATGTCTGAGGACCCGTCACCTTACTCCCAAGACCCTGTCTGTTGGACTTACTTCCCCTCCTTCGCCCACACCACCAACCCAACATCAGGGTTCCATCGACGAGGGTCCAGGAATGTAATAATGCAGAGGCAAAAAATGTGGTAAATTGGTTTATTATTGTCACATGTACTGAGGTACAGTGAAAAACTTGTCTCGCATACTGTTCATACAGATCAATTCATTGCAACAGTGCATTGAGGTAGTACAAGGGAAAACAATAACAGGATGCAGAATAAAGTGTCACAGTTACAGAGAAAGTGCAGTGCAGGCAGACAATAAGGCGCAAGGTCATAACAAGGTAGATTGTGAGGTCAAGAGTCCATCTTATCGTACTAGGGAACCATTCAATAGTCTTATAACAGCGGGATAGAAGCTGTCCTTGAGCCTGGTGGTACGTGCTTTCAGGCTTTTGTATCTTCTGCCCAATGGGAGGGGGGAGAAAAGAGAATGTCCGGGGTGGGTGGGGTCTTTGATTACGTTGGCTGCTTTACCAAGGCAGCGGGAAGCATAGGTAGAGTCCATGAAGGGGAGGCTGGTTTCCATGATGTGCTGAGCTGTGTTCACAACTCTCTGCAGTTTCTTGGAGTCACAGGCAGAGCAGTTGCCGTACCAAGCTGTGATGCCCTGGATAGGATGCATCTATAAAAATTGGTGAGGGTCAAAGGGGACATGCCCTCCTAGCCTCCTAGGAAAGCTCCTAGAATGCCTTTAGCCTCCTAGGAAGTAGAGGCGCTGGGAGTGATGCTTTAGCTGCTGTTTCCATCTGCTTGGAGGGATCGATGTGGCAGAAACCTTCCCAAGCTGCTTCAAGTCAAGTCGAATTTACTGCCATCTGCACAAGTCCATGTGTGCACAGGTGCAATGGAAAACTTACTTGCAGCAGCATCACAGGCACAGAGCATCAGAGGCACAACATTCAGAAGAAAAACATGAATTAAACATAGATTATACAAGAATTGTACATGAAAGAACAAAATTAGAATCAAAAACTACAACAAAGATCATTCTAGTACATTATTAAGGAAGATCAAAATTAAATTTTCACATCCTTTGTGCCTGTGTTAAATTTACTACATTTATAAATTCTTACTTTGCGAGATTTTTCCCAGGGATGGGGAATGAAAAACTAGAGGGCACAGGTTTAAGGTGAGAGGGGAAAGATTTAGAAGGGACCTGAGGGGCAACTTTTTCACACAGGGGGTGGTGGGTGTATGGAACAAGCTGCCAGAGGAAGTGGTTGAGGTGGGTTCAGATACAACAGTTAAAAGACAGTTGGACAAGTACATGGACAGGAAAGGTTTAGGGGGATATGGGCCAAACACAGGTAAGTGGGACAGCTTAGCTGGGTTGGCATGGATGAGTTGGGCCAAAGGGCCTGTTTCCATGCTGTGTGACTCTATGACTCTGACTCTATTGACTTTTTCTGCCACTGTTTTATGGAAACTGATGTTAATGTCTCTGAAGCAGGTTCCATGGTGCCAGTGGTGGGGTGGGTGTCAGGCTGGGTAGTGTGATGAGGTTGGACGGGTATTACTGACTACAACACACAATGAGGCCCTTCAGCCCTTGGGTCCATGCTGGCTCCCAGCAGAGCAATCCCATCAGTCCCATCCCCCCTCCTTATTTCCTGCCACCCCTACAACTTATTCTCCCGACATTCCCATCAATTCCTCCCAGATTCAACCCTTCACCCACAGGCTAGGGACAATTTACAGTGGCCAATTAACCCACCGACCTGCACGCCTTTGGGATGTGGGAGGAAACCGGAGCACCTGGTGGTGGGAGGAACCTACCTAGTTACAGGGAGAATGTGTAAACTCCACACAGACAGCACCGGAGGTAAGGATCGAACCAGGGCTGCTGGATTGTACTGGAGGACCATTCAATAGTCTTATAACAGCGGGAGAGAAGCTGTCCTTGAGCCTGGTGGTACGTGCTTTCAGCCTTTTCTATCTTCTGCCCGATGGGAGAAGAGAGAATGTCCGGGGTGGCTGGGGTCTTTATACTGGCTGCTTTACCGAGGCAGCGAGAAGTGTAGACAGAGTCCACGGAGGGGAGGCTGGTTTCCGTGATGTGCTGAGCTGTGTCCACAACTCTCTGCAGTTTCTTGCGGTCCCGGGCAAAGCAGTTGCCGTACCAAGCCGTGATGTATCCGGATAGGATGCTTTCTGTGGTTCATCGATAAAAGTTGGTGAGGGGTCAAATGGGACATGTTGAATTTCTTTAGCCTGAGGAAGTAGAGACATTGGTGTGCTCCCTGTGCACATTTCTCTGTCCTATTGCCCCTACCCTGTGCGGTCCCAGTGGCTGTAGGTCAGGTGGTGAGAGACAGGCTGGTGTTCAGTGGAAGAAGCTGCAGCAGAAGCAATGAATGCCCTTCCACCTGAAAGTGTTGACTCTGTGCTCCCTCGACAGATGCTGCCTGACCTGCTGAGTATAACATAGAACATGGAACATTACAGCATAGTACAGGCCCTTCGGCCCATGATATTGTACTGACAATTTATCCTGCTTTAAGATCTATCTGACCCTTCTCTCCCACATAGCCCCCCCATTTCTCTATCATTCATGTGTCTATCTGAGAGTCTCTTAAATGTCCCTAATGTATCTGCCCCCACAACCTCTGCCGGCAGTGCGTTCCACGCACCCACCACTCTCTGTGTAAAAAACTTACCTCTGACATCCCCCTTATACCTTCCTCCAATTACCTTAAAATTATGTCCTCTCGGGTTTGCTATTAACTCCCTGGGAAAAAGTCTCTGACTGTCCACTTGATCTATGCCTCTTATCATCTTGTACCCCTCTATCAAGTCACCTCTCATTCTCCTTCTCTCCAAAGAGAAAAGCTCTAACTCACTCAGCCTATCCTCAAAAAACATGATCTCCAATCCAGGCAGCATCCTGGCAAATCTCCTCTGCACCCAACATTCTCTGTTTTTATCTAAGATTTACAGCACCTGCGGCATTTTGATTTTGGGCCTGTGCTGAGATTGGCCGCGTTCTCATAACATGGTAGAGCGGGTGAGAAGGGTTGAACAGCCCCGTCCTTTCCATCAGTGTGCGTTTGTGATCGCGGGAGATTCAAGGTCAGTCTAGCCCAACAATTAGCTCAAAGCTGAGCGGACAAGTTAGCACTAAATTCAAAAGTTTTTAAGCAGAGTTTGGAAGGAAGAATAACATTCCTGTGTTTGTGCATAATTTACTGTCGGTACTTCAGTATCCCATCAGTGTGATGAGCTTCATTACATGGCTTAGCAAAATTGCACTGTGTAGTTCTACTTCTCTGATAAACGCTGGGGGCAGAAGTTAATAGGAACCATAAACCCTGCTTCTTGCTGCAGTTCTGACCTTGAGCATTGGGTTCCGCTGGCAAAACCCCAATCACTGCAGTTCAGCCACACTCTGACCACTGATCACTTTGCTTTAAAATGGACTTTTATTTTGTTCTAATTGTGTTCTTTCTTGTAAAATTTGCGTATAATTTATGTTTTTCTTGTGAATGCTGCTTATCTGATGCTCTGTGCCTGTGATGCTGCTGCAGGTAATTTTTTCATTGCACCCGTGCACACACGGACTTGTGCAGATGACAATAAACTTGAATTTGACTGGTTAGCTCAGCTTATCTGGGTAAAAGAGACACCCAGAACACGCAAACAACAGAAGAAATAGAGGCAGGAGTGGGCCATTCAACTCCATCATCTGCTCCCTCATTCAATGATCATGGTAATTGGTTTATTATTGTCACGTGTACCGAGAGACAGTGAAAACCTTTTGTTTGCATGCCATCCGGACAGATCATTCCATACATAAGTATATCGAGGTAGTACAAAGGGAAAACAGTAACAGAATGCAGAATATAGTGTTACAGTTAAAGAGACAGTGCGGTGCAGGCAGACAATAAGGTGCAAGGTCATAATCATAGAATCATAAAACAGTACAGCACAATACAGGCCCTTCAACCCACAACGTTGTGCCGACCTTTAAAACTCACTTGACTATCTAGCCCCTTCCTCCCACATATCCCCCTATTTTAAATTCCTCCATATGCTTATCTAGCAATCTCTTGAACTTGACCAATGTACCTGCCTCCACCACTGCCCCAAGCAGCGCATTCCATGCACCAACCACTCTCTGAGTAAAAAACCTCCCTCTGATATCTCCCTTGAACTTCCCACCCATTACCTTAAAGCCATGCCCTCTTGTATTGAGCATTGGTGCCCCGGGAAAGAGGCGCTGGCTGTCCACTCTATCTATTCCTCTTAGTATTTTGTACACCTCTATCATGTCTCCTCTCATCCTCCTCCTCTCCAAAGAGTAAAGCCCTAGCTCCCGTAGCCTCTCCTCATAATGCATACTCTCCAAACCAGGCAGCATCCTGGTAAATCTCCTCTGCACCTTTTCCAACGCTTCCACATCCTTCCTATAATGAGGCAACCAGAACTGGACACAGTACTCTAAGTGTGGTCTAACCAGAGTTTTGTAGAGCCTCATCATCACCTCGCGGCTCTTAAATTCAATCCCATGATTTATGAATGCTAACGTCCCATAAGCTTTCTTAACTACACTATCCACCTGAGACGCAACTTTCAGTGATCTGTGGATATGAACCCCCAGATCCCTCTGCTCCTCCACACTGCCCAGAGTCCTGCCATTAACTTTGTAATAGGGTCGATTGGGAGATCTAGACTTTATCTTTAGCGCATGAGAGGTTGGTTCAAGAGTCTGGTAACAGTGGGACAGAAGCTGTCTTTGAGCCTGGTGGTACATGTTCTCAAGCTTTTGTATCTTCTGCCCAGGAGGAGAGGAGAGGAGAGAGAATGACCAGAGCGGGAGGGGTCCTTGATTATGTTGGCTGCTTTCCCGAGGCAGTGGGGAGTGTAGACGGACTCAGTGAAGGGGAGGTTGATTTGCGTGATGGACTGGGCTGTGCCCACAGCTCTCTGCAATTTCTTGCAGTCTCAGACAGAGCAGTTGCCACACCAAGCCGTGATGCATCCAGAAAGTATGCTTTCGATAGTGAATGAATAGGTCTGCTGAGAGCAACTTGCAAAGAGTCATTGCACAACAGCATCATCTAATCTAACTCAGCACCACTCCCCCGCACTCACCCCATGTCCCTGTATTCCCTCAATATCCAGAAATCTATTGATCCCTGTAATCCAGGTTAAGGCTAGAAATCACTCCATTTCCTTAACACTTCACGGCCATTTTGAAGTATAATTGTGCAGCAGCCAATTTGTGCACAGTAAGCTCCCACACACAACAATGTGATGAATGGATTTATTTTCTGGTGTCACTAAGGCTGCATTGGAGATGCAGTCTCTAGGAACCTGCCTACTGATGCCTTATATTGCCTCACACGGTGGCTCTCCTGAGGTCTCTTAATTTAGTTTTTATCCTGGATGGTCTATTCCTGGATGGCTCAGTGGCTCAGCTGGAAGAATTGCTGCCTCGCAGCTCCAGAGACCCGGGTTCGATCCTGACCTCGGGTGCTTTCTGGGTGGAGTTTACACATTCTCCCTGTGACCTCATGGGTTTCCCCCAGGTGCTCCGGTTTCCTCCCACATCCCAGAAGCGGAATTGGCTCGTGTAGGTTATACCCGGTGGAGGTGGGCGGCAGGTGGATCAGGAGGATGTTGGTGGACATGTGGGAGAGACGTGTTGCAGAGGTAGACGGAGAGGAGAGGGGGAATGGGATTGCACTGAGAACCAGAATGGACCTGATGGGCTGAATGTCCTCCTTCTGTGTCAATATGTGCAAGTCGGTATCCAAGGAGTGTATCAGTTGCAGCACAGCAGAGAGATTATAACCTCCCAAGGTCAAGAATTCTCTCCTGCAACCTCTGACCTCCTTTCCCCTTAACAAAACTTCCCGCACGTACAGAGTTCTTGCTCAGCGTGTGGCCGGTGGCGAGTTTTGTTAGATAACACTCACGTGAAATGTTTTGCCGAGTTGTTATGACAGGCAGAAAAGGCAAATGAGCTGCCAGAGGAAGTGGTCGAGGCAGGTACAGTAACAACGTTGAAAAGACATTTAGACAGGTGCATGGATAGGAAAGGTTCAGAGGGATATGGGCCATACACAGGCAAATGGGACTGGCTTAGATGGGAATCTTGGCTGGCATGGACCGATTGGGCCAAAGGGCCCGTTTCTCTGACTATGATTCTAAATATTCGAGGGTGTAGATTTAAGGTGAGGGGGGGAAAATTTAAAGGAGATGTGAGGGGCAAGTTTTTTACACGGAGAGCGGTGGGCGCCTGGAACGGGCTGCCAGGGGTGGTGGTGTTTAAGGGGCATTTAGACAGACCCATCTACAGGCAGGGAGTGGAGGGATATGGATTGTGTGCAGGCAGATGGGGTTGGTTAGATTGGCATCATGGTCGGCACAGAAGCTGTGGGCTGAAGGGCCTGTTCCTGTGCTGTACTGTTCTAGAACCATTCAGCCCATAATGTGGTGCCCATTTTGACGCCAGTTTATACTAAATGCCCCCCTCCTGTGTATCATCCACATCCCCCCATTCCCTTCATATTCATGTGTCTGCCTCAAAGCCTCTTAAACTTCACCAAGCTGCCTGCCTCCACTACTACCCGTGGTGACCCATTCCAAGCACCCACCACTCTGCGTAAAAAACCTGCCCCTCACGTGTCCTCCCCTCTCTAACCTTAGAAGCATGTCCCCTGGTGTGTGACATTTCTACCCCGTTCTATGTTCAAAGCGAAGGTGAGAAGGCACTTGTGCCCCCGGTGAGCTGAGGAAGAGCAAAGTCAGCAGGAACTACTTGAAGGGGAAAATTTGCAGGGGGGAGGGTGGAATTATTTGGGATGCTCTTTCAAAGAGCCAGCCCAGAGATGATGGGCCAAATAGCCTCCTTCTGTGCCATGCTATTCCAACAACTGATTTACAAGCCTTAAAGTCACACAGGATGTTTACGCGGCCACTAACTCTTGATTGGTTGAATGTGGACGTATACCTGTCGACCTGGAAGGGCCAAAGTGTGGCTGTCGAGGACGGTAAGGGTTAGTGAGCTTGATGGGTGGCCCAGAGTTGGGGTGTGGCCGTTTGGGTTTTGGGGGGTTGGAACTGGAGCTTCTGGAGGGTGGAAGGGTGGTGGGGGTCGGGGGTGTAGTGGGCCAGGAGGGTGGAGACACACGAGACCGCAGATACTGGAATCTGGAGCAACACACAATCTGCTGGAGGAACTCAGCGGGTCGAGCAGCACTTGGGCAGTCTATAACCCAATGGTAGGAATATTGAATTTTCCAATTTCAGATAACCCACTCGCCCAGTGTTCCTTTTTCTCTCCTACTAATCCACCCAGGTTCTCATTCCCACATCTTCCCCTCCCCTCACCCCATTAGCTAAACACATCACCCACCCTCACCTGGGTCCATCTACCCGTCACCCACACACAATCCACCTGGGCATCTTCTCCCTTGGCCTATCTTTCCCATCCCCTCCCCCATGTGACTCCATCTTCCCATCTTCCCTCCCTTATCTGGTTCTACCTATCACCTTCCAGCCTCAGTCTCCACCTTCACCCTCCTCGTCTGACAGAGTCAGAGAGTCACACAGCATGGAAACAGGCCCTTCGGCCCAACTGGTCCATGCCGACCAAGATTGGAATTGAAATTGGTTTATTATTGTCACATGTACTGAGTGTTTTGCATACAGTTCATACAGATCAATTCATTACACCGTGCATTGAGGTAGTACAGGGTAAAAACAGTGACAGAATGCAAAATAAAGTGTTACAGAGAAAGTGCAGTGCAGGCAGACAATAAGGTGCAAGGTCATAACAAGGTAGATTGTGAGGTCAAGAGTCCATCTTATCGTACTAGGGAACCATTCAATAGTCTTTTAACAGCAGGATAGAAACTGTTCCTGAGCTTGGTGGTACGTGCTTTCAGGCTTTTGTATCTTCTGCCCGATGGGAGGGGGGAGAAGAGAGAATGCCTGGGGTGGCTGGGGTCTTTGATTATGCTGGCTGCTTTACCGAGGCAGCGAGAAGTGTAGACAGTCCATGGAGGGGAGGCTGATTTCCGTGATGTGCTGAGCTGTGTCCACAACTCTCTGAAGATTCTTGGAGTCACAGACAGAGCAGTTGCCGTACCAAGCCGTGATGAATTGCTGAGGGTCGAAAGGGACATGCCAAATTTCTTTAGCTTCCTGCGGAAGTAGAAGCACTGGTGAGCTTTCTTGGCTGTGGCATCTATGTGGTTGGACCAGGACAGGCTATTGATGACGTTCACTCCGAAGAACTTGAAGCTCTCGACCCTCTCGACCTCAGCATCAATGATGTAGACAGGAGCATGTACACCGCCCCCTTTCCTGAAGTCAAGAACCACCTCTTTTGCTTCTCTGACATTGAGGGAAAGGTTGTTGTCATGATTCCCATCTAAGCAAATCCCATTTGCCTACGTGTGGCCTGTATCCCTCTGAACCTATCCTATCATGTACCTGTCCAAGTTCCTCTTAAATGTTGTTAATGTACCTGCCTCACCCACTTCCTCTGGCAGCTCGTTCCATGTACTGACCACCCTCATCTCCCTCCTCACCAGGTTCCACCCATCACCTACCAGCCCCTGCCTCTCCCCTCCCTCTCACCTCTTTATACTGGTTCCACTCTCAGTCCTGACGCAGGATCTCAACCCGAAACGTTGACCATTCCCTCTGCCTCCACAGATGCTGCTCGACCCGCTGAGTTACTCCAGAGCTTGTTGCTCCCGGACAGTGGTGTGTTCACCAGCTGACATCTGAGCCCTTGTTCCGAACCAACCATATCCTCACACCCCACCCAACCGAGAGGAATGCACCATAGGACAATACCGTTTGGCCTATCCGCCCTGTGACAACCCTCTGAGGGAGTTAGCCTGTTCTCATCCACTCCCTCGGACCAGTAGAGCCGCTGTGTATGTGGGATACATGACCCCTTTACTCTTACATAGATATTCTCCCCTCCCTCTCCTGCCCACCACCTTCACTCCATCGTCTCTGCCAACGCCCCTCTGCCCCAGAAACACCTTCCCTTATCTTGTACTTCATCCTTGTGGAACTATAAGGAGAGAGAGTGTGAGCAAGTGTGAGAAAGAGAGGGAGAGAGAGACAGAGAGGGAGAGAGAGAGAGAGAGATAGTGAGAGACAGAGAGAGAGAGAGAGCTGGTGAGAAAGAGAGAGAGGGGAAGAGACAGGGAGAGAGGGAGAGATGGTGAGAAATAGAGATGGAGAAAGAGAGGGAGAGAGAGAGGGGAAAGGGGGGCGAGAGGGAGAGACGGTGAGAAAGAGATGAAGAGAGAATGTGTGAGAGAGAGCGAGAGATAGGTTGGGAGAGGATGGTTGTCCCCAGTGCTTGCGGGGATTTGACCTTGTCCGGGGGACCTCACCCCTCTGCTCATTGAAGGGTCGCTTTTATCCTGCATCATCAAAACTTGATGTGCCGCAGAGCCTGGCCTATTTTTGTCCAATCTTGAAGGTACCGGTCTGGGCCCAGCACCACATTAGGAGGGACTTGCAAGGCTCCTCAAACAGCCACAGCACAGCGCGTATTGGCTTAGTCTTTCAGGAGAACCAGAACAGGCACAATGGGCCAAACGGCCTCCTCACAGACTGGCTGAAGACTTCCGCGCTCTGTGGAGCCATCGCAATTCCAGCAGCCCGCAGGGAATTAGTTGTGCAAGTTCTGCGCTGGAGGAAAGATCCCTAATCTCAGGAGAGAGCTCCCACAGTTAGCAGGAATCAGAAGCCAGACTCACAGTCAATTTGCTCTGTTCCTGAACGGAGTGTACTTTGCACCAGTCACGCTTAGTGAAGTTGTGATTTATGGGCCGTTTTTGAGTTCTGTATTTTATGCAGCATATTTCGGAGAGGAGGAGAGGAGCAGGAACCATCTCCCAATCAGCCTCCATTGGATTCTTTGATTACCCCATTCTCTGCCTGATGGCTGCATCGAAACCATCACAGCTTCCCCTGTAGGCTTTTCCGAGTGATGTCAAATGGCAGCTCTGAAGGAAGTCTTCAGAGGCTGAGCAGCACATATATTAATGTCTTTCCAGCAATGTCAAACCTCTGCAGTCTGTTATTACAACACAGCATGCTGGAATATAGCAGAGCCGTAAAACTGTACAATCTCTCTCTCCCCCTCGCTCTTTCCATCTCTCCCTCCCGCTCTCTCACACACACTCTCTCTCTCCCTCTACCTCTCTCTCTCCCTCCCTCCACATTCTCTCACTTTCTCACACCCTCTTTTCCTCTTCTGTTGTCCTCCTCTCACATTTATTCTCTCTTTTTCTCTCTTGGTCTCCGATGGTGGTGGCTCTCACTCAATCGCTCTTTCTTACGTACACAATATCTCTTTCAGTTTCACCTTCTCTCAATCTCTCCTGTTCTGTCACTCTCTCTCTCTCTCCCTCTCTCTCTCTCTCTCTCTCTCTCTCTCTCTCTCTCTCTCCCTCTCTCTCTCTCTCTCCCTCTCTCTCTCTCCCTCTCTCTCTCTTTCTCTCTCTCTCTCTCTCTCCCTCTCTCTCTCTCTCTCTTTCTCTCTCTCTCTCTCCCTCTCTCTTTCTCTCTCTCTCTCTCCCTCTCTCTCTCTCTCTCTCTCTCTCTCTCTCTCTCTCTTTCTTCATTTTCTTCCCAATATCTGTCCTTCATTCCATCACTCTTGCTATGTTACCCCCCCCCCCCTCTTCCCCAACTGTACCTCACCTTTCCAAGACTGAGTTTGGGAGGCAGGATTCTTGCTTCTGATTCAGGAGGTTGTGAGATCAGATTTTTGTTTTGATTTGCTCATTTTTAAGCATCTGGGCATCACTGGCAAGACCAGCAGTTATTATTCCATCCCTAGTTACCCCTGAGAAGGTGGGGATGAGCCACCCCCTCGAACCGCAGCAGTCCTTCTGGTGGAGGTGCTCCCACGGTGCTGTTGGGGAGGGAGTCCCAGGGTTTAGAGCCAGTCATGACAAACACAAAAAAATAGGAGGAGTAGGCTACTTGGCCCCTCAAGCCTGCCCTGCCACTCAACAAGATCTTGTCTGATCTGCCCCAGGCCTCATCTCCTCACGGAAACTAGAACAGTACAGCACAGGAACAGGCCCTTCGGCCCATCGTGTCTACACTGACCATGATGCCGAATTAAACGAATCCCATCTGCCTGCACATGATCCATATCCCTCCATCCCTGCCTGTTCATGTTGCCTGTCTGAATGCCTTTTACATGTTCCTATCATATCTGCCTCCACCACCGCCCCTGGCAGCCCGTTCCAGGCACCCACCACTCTCTGTGTAAAAAACTTGCCCCGCACATCTCCTTTAAACTTTCCCCCTCTCACCCTTAAAGCTATACCTTCTAGTATTTGACATTTCTACCTCGGAAAAAAGATTCTGACTGTCTACCCTATCTATGCCTCTCATAATTTTATAAACCTCTATCAGGCCTCCCCTCAGCCTCCAACGCTCCAGAGAAAACAACCCAAGTTTGTCCAACAGAGACACGAGATTCTGCAGATGCTGGAATCTGGAGCAACACACATAAAATGCTGGAGGAACTCAGTGGGTCGGGCAGCATCTATGGAGGGAAATGGACAGTCAACGTTTCGGGTCGAGACCCTTCATTAGGACCTGATGAAGAGTTTCTACCTGAAACATCAACCATTTATTTCCCTCCATAGATGCTGCCTGACCTGCTGAGTTCCTCCAGCAATTTTGTGTGTTGCTCAAGTTTGTCCAACCTCTCCTTATATCCTCGTCTATGCCAGTTCCCCAGAGCCCTCAATTCCATCATCTTTCTACTTCCTCTTTAATTATCCCCAATGATCCAGTCTCCTAAACCCTCTGGGGCAGAGAGTTCCAGAGATTCACCCCGAGAAGATGTTCCAATGCACCTCAGCCTTCAATGACTGCCTCCAATCTTGCCCTCATTTGAGACTCTCCCACTGGTGGAAACATCTCGACATCTACCCAGTCAGGCCCCTTAGGATGTTATACATTTCAATAGGACCACCCCTCATTCCCAAGTCAGGATGGTGTGTACTTGGGGGGAAATCTGTAAGTGGTGGCGTTCCCATGACGGACATCTTGTACTATAATTTGGACTCTTGACCTCACAATATAACTTGACATGGCCCTTTCACCTTATTGTCTGCCTGCCCTGCACTTTCTCTGAGACCGTAACACTTTATTCTGAATTCCGTTATTGCTTTTCCTTTGTACGCCTCGATGTACTGTTGTGGTGAAATGATCTGTGTGGATAGCATGCAAAACAAAGCTTTTCACTGTACCTCCTTGTCCTTACCAGTGGTAGAGGTGACAGGCTTGGGAAGTGTCAGACTACCCTGGCTGGGTGACTGCAGTTAATATTGTCGATGGTATACAGGGCAGTCACTGTCCGTGGTGGAGAGAACGAATCCCTCTCTGACACCTCCAAGCTCACACTCCAGTGCCGTACTGAGAGAGTGGTACTCTGTCAGAGGCGCCGACATGTTTGGGACCCCCTCAGGTGGATGGGTAAAGGGCACATACAAATACATCCCTCATCGAACATTATCAAATGCCATTTCTGGGGGTTTTCTCTGCACAAGTTGTCTGCTATAATTACTGCATTGCAACAGAGCTTCTGAATGGCTATTGAGCTCTAGGATATCCCAGAACTGGATTTGGTTCGGAATTGGAATTGGTTTGTTATTATTATTGTCACGAGACGGGGTGAAAAGCTTTTGTCTGCTTCCCATCCAGTCAGATCATTCTGTACATAAGTACATCAAGGTAGTAAAAAGGAAAACAGAATGCAGAATATAGTGTTACAGTTACAGAGAAAGTGCAGTGCAGGTAGACAAATAAGGTGCAAGGGATACGGTGAGATAGATTGGGAGATCAAGAGTTCAAGAATTCATCTCTTAGCATATGAGAGGTCTGGTCAAGTGGAGGTAGAAGCTGTCCTTGAGCCTGGTGGAATGTGCTCTCAAGCTTCTGCCTGATGGAAGTGGGGAGAAGAGAGAATGACCAGGGTGGTAGGGGTCCCTGATTATGTTGGCTGCTCTCTCCCAAGGCAGCGGGAAGTGTAGACGGAGACAACGGAGGGGAGGCTGGTTTGCGTGATGTGCTGGGCTGTGTCCACAACTCTCTGCAGTTTCTTGCAGTCACGGGCAGAGTAGATGCCGTACCAAGCCGTGATGCATCCAGATAGGAACTGCACTAATCACAGGGCTCTCTCTGTATTCTGAAGCCCACTGATCTCCCTCACTCAAGACCTGAGCTCACCCATAACTCTCATTATGCCTGCTAACCCTCACCCTCATCCTCTTCTGAAAGCTCCTCCACTACCCTCCTCATCCTGATTTCCTCACCTCCTTATCTCTGCAACACCCTCTAGCTCCAACACCCTAGATATTGACGTGTTCCCGTAATCCTTGCTTATTCCCAATTCCCGTCTCTCAGCCATTGATGGCCATGCCTTCAGCCGCCCGGGCCCCTGGAATTCACCCCCTGAACCTCCCCACCCTTCCCTCTGTCAGCCACTCCATAAACCTTCCTCTAGGTCCGTGCGTGGCTTGGGCCTGACGTTTTTATTTGATGGGGTTTCTTGGCATGTTTCACAACAATATGGAGTCATGGAATCATACAGCACAGAAACAGGCCCTTTGGCCCTCAGTTTCCATGCTGACCTTCCTCTCCCATCTAGACTAATCCCATTTGCCTGCATTGGATCTGAACACTTCTGTACCTTGCCTGTCTAAATGCCTGTCAAACGCAGTGATTGTATCTGATTCCACAACTTCCTCTGGCAGCAAGTTCCAGATATCAACTACTCTTTGTGTAAAAAACACCCCTCAGGTGCCCTTTAAAACTCCTACCTCTCACATTAAACTTATGCCCTCTTGTTTGTGGTACTGCTATCCTGAGAAAAAGATTCTGACTATCTACCCTATCTCTGCCTCTCATAATTTCATAACTTCTACCAGGTCTCCCCTCAGTCTCCTTCGCTCCAGAGAAAACAAGACCAGCCGATCCAATCTCTCCCCACAACTAAAGTCCTCCAAGCCAGGCAACATCCTGGTGAATCTCCGCTGCATCTCTTCAACACAACCACATCCTTCCCATAGTGTGGTGACCAGAACTGCACAAAATTAGTCCAAGTGCAGCCAAACCAGTGTTTTGTAAAGTTGCAACACAACGTTCCAACCTTTTGATAAGATCTTTTATTAGTCACATGTACATTGAAACACACAGTGAAATGCATCCTTTGCGTAGAGTGTTTTGGGGGCAGCCTGCAAGTGTCGCCACACTTCCGGCGCCAACAAAGCACGCCCACAACTTCCTAACCCGTACGTCTTTGGAATGTGGGAGGAAACCGGAGCACCCGGAGGAAACCCACGCAGACACAGAGAGAGTATACAAACTCCTTACAGGCAGTGGCCAGAATTGAACCTGGATCGCTGGCGCTGTAATAGCGTTATGCTAACCGCTACACTACCGTGCCTTCTCTGCCCGGACTTACAAGGCAAACATGCCATATACCTTCTGGTTTACTGGTTTATTATTATTGTCACATGTACCGGGGTACAGTGAAAAACAGATCATTTCATCAGATCAGTGCATTGAGGTAGTACAAGGGAAAACAATAACAGAATGCAGAATGAAGTGTAACAGTTACAGAGAAAGTGCAGTGCATGCAGACAGTAAGGTGCAAGGTCACAACGAGGTAGATTATGAGGTCAAGAGTCCAATTTATTATACTGGGAAACTGTTCAAGAGTCTTTTAACAGTGGGATAGAAGCTGTCCTTGAGCCTGGTGGTACGTGCTTTCAGGCTTTTGTATCTTCTGCTCGATGGGAGAGGGGAGAAGAGAGAATGTCCGGGGTAGCATTCTAGTGTAGAGGTTAGCGTAACACTATTACAGCGCCAATGACCCAGGTTCAATTCCTGCCACTGTCTATAAGGAATTTGTATGTTCTCCCTGTGTCTGCGTGGGTTTCCTCCGGGTGCTCCAGTTTCCTCCCACATTCCAAAGATGTACAAGTTAGGAGCTGTGGGCTTGCTATGTTGGCGCCGGAAGAGTGGCGACATTTGCGGGCTGTCCCCAGCATATTCGCAGTAACGCAAAAGATGCATTTCACTGTGTGTTTTGATGTACGTGTGACTAATAAAGAAATATCTAAAAAAATCTATCTGGGTAGGGATTATGCTGGCTGCTTTACCGAGGCAGCGGGAAGTGTAGACTAGTCAGGTGTCTAACTGCCCAGCCGGACTTGAGGTAGGGAACCCGATCTGCCAGTTCATCCATGGTACTTCAGGTTGTCGGGATTTGGAATGCACTGGCCTGAAAGAATACAGCAGTTGGAATCACGGAAACTTTCGAGGTACCGGGAGAGGGTTATGGAAAAAAGTGTTGGGGCAAGGGAGAAGCGACGGAATTGAACCCGGGTCACTGGTGCTGTAAAAGCGTTACGCTAACCACTGCACTAGAATGCCACGCCTGACATTCTCTCTTCTCCCCCCTCCCATCGGGCAGAAGATACAAAAGCCTGAAAGCACGTACCACCAGGCTCAAGGACAGCTTCTACCCTGCTGTTATGAAGCACTCTGTTGAAGAGCTTGCACTGGTCTGAAAGGCTAAATGTCCTTTCCCAGTGCTGTATGATGAACCTGAAACTGCTCTACGGGAGCCGGATAGGGACACAGAGGGCTGGATATGGAGGAATCTTTGAGAGTAACCAGGAATTCTAGGTGGGAAGTTGATTTTCTCGGGCCAATGTCTTCTCTGTTGACTTCAATGAGGACTTAAATGTTGTTCAATACCAGCATTTCCCCACTCCCCTCAAGCCGTGCTGTCCACTTCCCAAGTGGAGGGTCAGGTTAAAATGACCTCTGATCTTCCCCAATGGAGCTCCCTAAAGTTGGATCCATTCTCCAAGAAGGACAAGGGCAATGATGGTAGAAAGCTTGGTGGCGGGATCCCACATCCCACATCCCAACCAGCTATCGATTTCTGTGTTGAGTGTACTGATTATCTTGATTGGAAGCCTCGTAGAGCCATTGCCTGACAGCGCCAGAGACCCCGGTTTGATCCCGACCTCTGATCTGGTGCTGTCTGTGTGGGGTTTGCATGTTCTCCCTGTGACCGCGTGGGTTTCCCCCGGGTGCCCCAGTTTCCTCCCACATCCCAAAGATGTGCAGGTTGGTGGGTTAATTAGCGGGACTGGAGAGCCTGATCTATAAGGAGAGGCTCAGTAGGTTGGAACTTTTTTCCCTGGAGTGAAGGAGGCTGAGGGGTCACCTTATCGAGGTTTATAAAATCATGAGGGGCATGGATGGTCACAGTCTTTTCCCCAGGGTAGGGGAGTCTAAAACTAGAGGGCACAGGTTTAAGCTGAGAGGGGAAAGATTTAAAGGGGACCCGAGGGGCAAATTTTCACACAGAGGGTGGTGGGTGTGTGGAACAACCTGCCAGAGGAAGGGGTACAATACCGACATTTAAAAGACATTTGGACAGGTACATGGATAGGAAAGGTTTAGAGGGATATGGGCCAAATGGGACTAGCTGGGATGGACATCTTGGTCGTCATGGACGAGTTGGGCCGAAGGGCCTGTTTCCATGCTGTATAACCAATGACTCTCCCAGATTTCTCTGTTGTCCTTCTTTACCCCCAACTTTTCCTTTTGAAAGTAGTTTGCTTTTCTCTGAAAATCAGTTGGAGATTTTCTGCCACGATCGCGCTCTTGGGTGTTCTATTGTTAGTCTCTCACCCCAGGTAGGATTCCCTCCAGGACCTCTCTTATCATTACCGCTCAGTCACTCCTGAGCTGCATAAGGTCTTTGACACGAACCCTCACAGTCCCATATTAATTAACTTTGAAAATACTTGTCTCCATTGACCTCCCCCGACTCACTTCTCTCATGCAGCATTTTTTTAGATTTTTTTTTCTTCACTGTGTTGCAGCCAAGATTTTGCCCAGTTCCAGGAATACAATGACCTCGGAATAATTAGATAGTAAAGAGCCGAAGAAGCTCTGAGTGATGATCTTCCACAATGACCCTTTGAAAATAAGAGCCATGAAATAGCTGCATACTGACAAGGATCAGGGGTCGTAGGGAATCACGAGGTCAGGTTGAGGTGGGTAGGGGTCAGAGAGAGGGGTCTCGCCCTTGTGGAATGGTATCTCCTTGTCACAAGATTGCACAGGGTTGGACAGACCAACTGTACAGGACTTTGGTGTGATCACACCTGGAGTACTGTGTGCAGTTCTGGTCACACACTATGGGAAGGATGTGACTAAGCCAGAGGCGATGCAGGAAAGATTCACAGGGATGTTACCTGGACTGGAGGGCTTGTGTTACAAGGAGAGATCAGATTGGCTGGGACTGTTTTCCCTTGAGTGTAGGAGGCTGAGGGGTGACCTTATCGAGGTTTATAAAATCCTGGGGGCCATAGATAAGGTGAGTCTTTTCTCCAGGGTAGGGGAGTCTAAAACTAGAGGGCACCAGTTTAAGGTGAGAGGGGAAGGTTTTAAAGGAGACCTGAGTGGCAAGCTTTTCACACAGAGGGTGGTGGGGTTACGGAACGAGCTGCCAGAGGAAGCAGCAGAGGTGGGTACAGTTACAATGTTTAAAAGATACTTGGTCAGGTACATGGACAGGAAAGGTTAGAGGGATATGGGTTAAATGCAGGCAACTAGGACTAGCTCTGGTAGACAACTTGGACGAGTTGGGCTGAAGGGCCTGTTCCTGTGCTGTATAACTCTACGGCTCTAGGAGTGGCCACGTGGAGTCGGGGTAAAGGGGTCATTTTCAGATCGGTCAACGGTAGTTAGTGGGTTCCCCAGGGATCAGTGCTGGGACAACAAAGTGGTGAGATGTGATTTATGTTTAACGGAGGTTTCAGCAAACAATTGGACAGAGTTTCCTATCAACACATTTTACACATCGCCCATGCCTCACCAAACACCCTGCAAACTCCTCGCAGCCTGCAGAGAAACAGGTCCCCCCTCAGCTTACCAACGCCCGACTTACGTCCGGCCAGTAGTTAGGCTGCACTTGGAGTACTGTGTGCAGTTCTGGTCACCCCGTTACAGGAAGGCTGTGGAAGAGGGTGCAGAAGCTGCCTGGATTAGAGGGTATAAGCCCACAAGAGAGGTTGGACAAACTTGGGTTGTTTTCTCTGGAGTGTCGGAGGATGAGGGGAGATCTGATAGATGTTTATAAAATTATGAGAGGCATAGATAGAGTAGACAGTCAGAGTCCGTTTCTCAGGGTAGAAATGTCAAATAGTAAAGGGCATGCATTTAAGGTGAGAGGGGGAACGGTTAAAGATCTGCGGGGCAAGTTTTTTTACACAGAGAGCGGTGGGCGCCTGGAACGGGCTGCCAGGGGTGGGGGTGGAGGCAGGTACAATAGTGGTGTTTAAGAGGCTGTTAGACAGACACATGAATATACAGGAATTGGAGGGATAGGTACATAGCATGTTGAAAGCTGTGTCACGGGTGGACAGGGTGGTGAAGGAGGCAATTAGTACGCTGGCCTTTATCATTCAGGACATTGAGTATAGGAGATGGGCCATTATGCTGCAGTTGTACAAGATATTGCTGAGGCTGCAATTGGAGTACTGTGGTATTGGTATTTATTATTGTCACTGGTACCGAGGTACAGTGAAAAGCTTGTCTTGCACACCGATCGTACAGTGCAGTTACATTGAGTTAGTACAGAGTGCATTGATGTAGTACAGGTAAAAACAGTAACAGTACAGAGTAAAGTGTCACAGCTACAGAGAAAGTGCAGTGCAATAAGGTGCAAGGTCACAACAAGGTAGATCGTGAGGTCAGACTCCATCTCATTGTACAAGGGAACCGTTCAATAGTCTTATCACAGTGGGGTAGAAGCTGTCCTTAAGTCTGGTGGTACATGCCCTCAGGCTCCTGTATCTTCTACCCCTTGGAAGAGGAGAGAAGAGAGAATGTCCCGGGTGGGTGGGGTCTTTGATTATGCTGGCTGCTTCACCAAGACAACAAGAGGTAAAGACAGAGTCCAAGGAGGGGAGGCTGGTGTTCGTGATGCTCTGGGCTGTGTCCACAACTCTCTGCAGCTTCTTGTGGTCCTGGGCAGAGCAGTTGCCGTACCAAGCCGTGATACATCCAGATAGGATGCTTTCTATGGTGCATCGGTAAAAGTTGGTGAGTTTTACTGTGTGCAGTTTTGGTCACCCTGTTATAGGAAAGACGTGGTTAAACTGGACAGAGTGCAGAGAAGATTTACGAGGTTGTTGCCAGGACTCGAGGGCCTGAGTTATAGGGACAGGTTGGCCAGGCTGGGTCTTTATTCCTTGGAACGTAAGAGAATGAGGGGTCACCTGATAGAAATGTTTAAAATTATAAGAGGCAGACATAAGGTGGACGGTAACAGTCTTTTCCCCAGGGTAGGGGAGTCCAAAACTAGGGGGCATAGGTTTAGGGTGAGAGGGGAAAGATTTAAAAGGGACCTGAGGGGCAACTTTTTCACACAGAGGGTGGTGATTATATGGAACGAGCTGCCAGAGGAAGTGGGTGAGGCAGGTACAACAGGGTCATTTAAGAAGCACTTGGATAGGTACATGGAGGGGCAGGGCTTGGAGGGATATGGGCCAAACGCAGGAAATTGGGACTAGCTGGGTGGCACCGTGGTTGGCATGGACTGGTTGGGCCGAAGGGCCTGTATCCGTGCTGTATTGCTCTGTGACTCTATGATATGGATCATGTGCAGGCAAAAGATTAGTTTAATTCGACACCATGTTCAGTGCAACCATTGTGGGCTGAAAGGCCTGTTTTTTTTAATAAACGTTTATTAACTAAAAGCACTACAGAAGGACAACCAGTGTCACTACACGACAACTAAGACAGAAAGAGAAGAAAACAAACTGAGCATCTACATAACTACAACAAAATAACGTTAACTAAACACCCGCGCAACACACACGCAACACCCACTAACCGCACCACGCAACACTTCAGAGAAGAATCGCATTCTCACCGTCCACGACACATGCGATCCCCTGAGAGGCCCACCGAGCACGGAACTCAACCAGGGTGCCCGCGGAAACCATGGACACCCTGCGTGTCCATTGACACCCGCGCGCGGACGTAAGCCCGGAAGACGGGCAGGCAGGCCGACCGGGCGGAACCCTCGGCCGCCCGCCGCCACGACCCACGGATGGCCGGCTTGGCCTGGCTGAAGGGCCTGTTCCCATGCTGTACTGTGTACTAAAACAGCAGGAACACTCAGCAGGTCAGGCAGCATCTGTGGAGAGAGAAATAGTTAACATTTCAGGTCAATGACCCTCCCTTACAGTTTCAAAAGGCCTTTACTTACCCCAGATGCATCGTTATTAACATAGCTTGAGTCCTTTCACTTTGGTTCCAGCCTCCACCTCCCGACACACAAGCCAACCTTTCATTTTCATTTCAAACCTTTACTCCTTCCTGCCCCAGTAACAGCGCGTGCAGCAGGCAGGCACGGTAGTGTAGCGGTTAGCATAATGATTTACAGCGACTTGGGTTCAATTCCGGCTGCTGTCTGTAAGGAGTTTGTACGTTCTCCCCGTGTCTGCGTGGGTTTCCTCCGGGTGCTCCGTTTTCCTCCCACATTCCAAAGACGTACGGGTTAGGAAGTTGTGGACATGCTATGTTGGCGCCGGAAGCGTGGCGACACTTGCGGGCTGCCCCCAGCACACTCTACACAAAAAGATGCATTTCACTGTGTGTTTCGATGTACATGTGACTAATAAAGAAATCTTATCTTATAATCTCGCATTAGAATGGAAAAATTGGGGCTGCAGTGCAGGAGTAATGGTGCCAGGAAAAACTGGGTGGATTACAGACAGAAATTGGGACACTGCGCTACAGTTAATGATGTTCTCTGTAACACAGGCCCAGCACAAGCCTTTCTCTGACCGGGGCAGCTGGTATCTGTGTTGGTGAACACACCGGAGAGATTGCTTTTGTTCTGTTTTATTAGTCTGGGACGTTGAACCTGCCCAGATGGTAGAATGTGCCAGAAACTCACTCAGTCACATTATGAAAGTGTTTGCAGTTTAAAGAGGGAGCGAGGTGTGGGGAGGGTGAAAGGGGGAGAAGTAACACGGGGACACGGTGGGAGCCACACCAGCAAAGCTGAGAGGCAAGGGCTGGACCCAGCCCTCCACACCCAGCCCCCTGCACGGTATGAAGGGCGTCAGATCATTAAACTCATTGACATGTCCCTGCACTTTGCAAACGGCAGGAGTGGTTCTGCCTCACTCAGCAAGATCCGCTAAAGAATTCCTCAGTGCGTCTATAATTAATCCTGCTGCGATTCAAGCTCACAACGAAAGGAAGAGAGAGGGGGTGAGCAAGGCAGGGAGCGGAGGCGGGGGTGGAGGAGCGTGGAGAGAGGGGAGATACGGGGGGGTAGGGACAAAGGATGGAGAGTGAGGGTGACACGGAGAGTGGGGACGGACCATGTAGCATCATGGAATGGTTACAGAACAGGAGACCATTCTGCCCATCATGCCTGTGCTGGCTCTCTGAGAACCAGGCACTAGTTCCAAGCCCCGGCCCCTTCCCCATCGTCTTCCAATTTATCCTCCCCCATATATTTATCCCGCTCCCTCTCGACAGCTACGATAGAACCTGCCTCCACTTCATCTGCAGGCAGTGTGTCCCAGGTTCCAACCACTCGCTGCTGGAAAGAAGTTTCTCCTTACGTCACTCTGAATTCTCTACCGTTTTCGACCTGTGACCTCTCGTCCTCGACCCCTCCACCCTATCCACACTGTCCAATCCCTCATCATTTATACGCTTCCATCAATTCTCTCCTCAGCCTTCTCCAACCGGTCATTGGTATATTACTGTCACATGTACCAAGATACAGAGAAAAACTTTGCTTGTGTGCCATCCATACAGATCATTCCAAACATCAGTACATCGAGGCAGTACAAAGGGAAAACAAAACAGAATGCAGAATAAAGTGTTACAGTTACAGAGAAAGTGCAGTGCAGGCAGACAATAAGGTGCAAGGTCATAACGAGGTAGATTGTGAGGTCAAGAGGCCATCTTATTCGTACTAGGGGACTGTTCAATAGTCTTATAACAGTGGGATAGAAGCTGTCCTTGAGCCCGGTGGTACGTGCTTTCAGGCTTTTGTATCTTCTGCCCAATGGGAGGGGGGAGAAGAGAGAATGTCCGGGGTGGGTGGGTCTTTGATTATGTTGGCTGTTGTACTGAGGCAGCGAGATTTGAGGCAGCGAAAATGTTCAATTTGTCCACTCCATCAATTGTACGGGGCCTTGGTGAGACCGCACTTGGAATTTTGTGTCCAGTTTTAGACTCCTTTGTTAAGAAAGGACATACAGCAGCTCTCTGGATTATGAATGACTTGACTTACAGAAACCTTTGCACAAATTCTCCCCGACATTTTTATTACGAACATAGAACATAGAACAGTCCAGCACAGGAACAGACCCTTTGGCCCACGATGTTGTGCCAAACTAAGCTCATGACACCTAATTACACCAACCTCTTCTGCCTGCACACAGTCCATCTCCCTCCATTCTCTGCACATTCATGTGCCTATCTAAGAGCCTCTTAAAGGCCTCTATCACATCTACCTCCACCACCACCCCTGGCAGCACATTCCAGGCACCCACCACTCTCTGTGTAAAGGGAATCTGTCCTGCACGTTTCCCCCTTACCCCCTCTCACCTCTAGTATTTAAACATTTCAACCCTGGGACAAAGATACTGGCTGTCTGTTCTATCTGTGCCTCTCATAATCTTATAAACTTCAATCAGGTCTCCCCTCAGCCTCCGTCGCTCCAGAGAAAAGCATTTTAAGAACATTTTTCAAGCTATTAATAAGAATAAAATGGTAAAATAATAAAATGGTCTAGCACCAGGAACTTGAAGCTGCTCACCTTTCCCACCCTTTCCATATATAAGTACCTCAAGGTAGTAAAAAGGAAAACAGAATTCAGAATAAAGTGTTACAGTTACAGAGAAAGTGCAGTGCAGGCAGACAAATAAAGTGCAAGGGCCTCGACGAGGTAGATTGTGAGGTCAAGAGTCCATCTTATTGGACTAGGGAACTGTTCAGTAGTCTTATAACAGTGGGATAGAAGCTGTCCTTGAGCCTGGTGGTACGTGCTTTCAGCCTTTTGTATCTTCTACCTGATGGGAGGGGGGAGAAGAGAGAACGTCCGGGGTGGGTGGGGTCTTTGATTATGTTGGCCGCTTTACCGAGGCAGCGGGAAGTGTAAACGGAGTCCATGGAGGGGAGGCTGGTTTTCTCAAGAAAACAGTCCCGGCTTCTCCGATCTATCCCTCCGACTGTAGCCCCTCATTCCAGGAACTATTCGGGTAAATCTCCCAGGACCCTCTCCAATGCTCTGGGCAGGAGGTACAGCAGGGATTAAGCCATTTTTCCCACTGGAGAAGTCCCCATTCCCAAACTTCCAATAATGCCAGAAACTGAGAGAAGAGCTGGGAGACGGAGAGACTATTTTCCTGGATGGACTGGTTGTTCTGACTTGGACATCCTACCCAAAAGTGGAAGCAGTAGGACCACACTGTGCCAAAGCAGGCCATTCAGCCCATCTGTCTGATGGCTCTTTGTAGGTTCCACTCTCCACTTCCTTCTCGCTGCCCTATAAATCCCTGCAAGGATTCCTGCAGTTCCTTTAGAGTTCCCGTTGAATCTTTCACCTCTCTTGCAGGCGTGACCCAGAGCTCACCACATAAAAATTGTTTCTCATCTCCCTTCGTCTTGCTTTGATGATTGACAGACATGCCCTTCTCCTCATTACTGACCTCCTGCCTCTGGAAACCTTTCCTCCTTTAAGAACACAGAATGTAGAACAGTACGGCACAGGAACAGGCCCTTCGGCCCACAATGTCTGTGCCAAACATGATGCCAAATTAAACTAAATCCCTCCTGCCTGCTTGTAATCCATATCCCTCCATTCCCTGCACATCCATGTGTCTATCTAAAAGCCCCTTAAACCCCACTATCGTATCTGCCTCCACCACCACCCCTGGCAGCCCGTTCCACTCTCTGTGTAAAAACCCTGCCCTGCACACCTCCTTTAAACTTTCCCCCTCTCACCTTCAATGCACGTCCTCTAGTATTTGACATTTCTACCCTGGGAAAAAGATTCTGCCCACCCTATCTGTGCCTCTCATAATTTTATAAACTTCTATCAGGTCTCCCCTCAGCCTCCGACGTTCCAGAGAAAACAACCCAAGTGTGTCCAACCTCTCCATATAGCTCACACCCTCCAATTCCGTCGGTATCCTGGTGAACCTCATTTACTCCATCAAAGCTCATGGAGTCCTGTAGAAGTACAGCATGGAAACAGGCCCTTCAGCCCACTGAGTCCACACGACCAGTAATCCCAAATTTACACTAATCCTACACGAATCCCCACTTCCTTTCTCCCTGGCTCCATTTTTGTTGTCATTAACTACCCCCACTCACCCACACCCTGGGGGTAATTTACAGCAGCCAGTTAACCTACCAACTCACACGTCTTTGGGATGTGGGGGGGAAACCGGAGCACCCCGGGAAACACACCTGGTCACAGGGAGAACGTGCAAACTCCACACAGACAGCAGCGGAGGTCAGCGGAGGATTGAACCCGGGTCTCTGGTGCTGTGAGGCAGCAGCTTGAACAACTGCACCACTGTGCCGTCCATAACTTGGATGAAGATCCTTCCCAGAGTTTTTTAATCAGAATCAGGTTTATTATCACTTACTTATATGATGTGAAATTTGTTGTTTTGCGGCAGCAGTACAGTGCAAAGGTATAAAATTGTTATAAATTACTAGATAGATAGATAGATAGATAGATAGATAGATAGATAGATAGATAGATAGATAGATAGATAGATAGATAGATAGATAGATAGATAGATAGATAGATAGATAGATAGATAGATAGATAGATAGATAGATAGATAGATAGATAGATAGATAGATAGATAGTGTGACAAATGGAATAATGTGTTCATGGACCATTCAGAAATCTGATGGCGGGGGGGAAGAAGCTGTTCCTGAATCGTTGAGTGTGGGTCTTCAGGCTCCTGTACCTCCTCCCCAATGGTAGTAATGAGAAGAGGGTATGTCCCAGGTGATGGGAGTCCTTAGTGATGGATGCCGCCTTCTTGAGGCACCGTCTCTTGAAGATGTCCTCGATGGTGGGGAGGGATGTGCCCGTGATGGAGCTGGCTGAGTCTACAACCCTCCGCAGCCTCTTGTGATCCTGTACATTGGAGCCTCCGTACCAGGCGGTGATGCAACCAGTCAGAATGCTCTCCACCGTACATCTACAGAAATTTGCAAGTGTCTTTGGTGACGTACCAAATCTGCTCAAGCTCCTAATGAAGTAGAGCCACTGGCGTGCCTTCTTCATAATTGCATCAATGTGTTGGGCACAGGATAGGTCCTCTGAGATGTCAGCACCAGGAACTTGAAGCTGCTCACCCTTTCCACACTTTCCACACTAATCAAGTGGGATGTGGACATCACGGGCAATGCCAGCATTTATTGTCCATCCCTAATTGCCCCTGAATGAAGGGGGTTGAGGAACTATCTCAGAGGGCACCAGGGTTACCCTCATTGTTGGGTCTGCAGTCACCTACAGATTGGACTGGGTCCTGGTGATTTCCTTCCCTGAAGGACGTTAGTAAACCAGATGGGTTTTTACAACAACCCTGTAGTTTCATGGTCAGTCACATTTTATTGTGGATTTATTTAATTAATTTCATTTAAATTGTTTTACATTCCCCAGCTGATGTGGTGGGACTTGAACTGATGCCTCCAGATCAGTAGGCTAGTTCTTTGGATACCAGCCCACTGGCTTAACCACTGCACTACTGAGTTCCCCAAACAAATGTAACCGCCAGCTTTCTCAGGTACAAGTTTCTTCCAATGTCTTCATCCCAAGAATTAGTATCCATGAGGATCTTCACTGATATCCGCAGTGCACACAGGGATTGGTTTGTTCTGTCTTGGCTTAAGGTGGTACGGCCTGCTTAGGTCTGGACTGGTTTGGCTCAGGTTTAATTGCCATGGACTCTGAATTGTGCTTACTTAACCTGTTGTAACACCAACAAGGGAACAATGGAAATAATTGGGTTTGGATTGGATTGGAGATTGGAGATTGGATTGGATTGGATTGGAGACTGGGGGTTGGATTGGGGATTGGATTGGATTGGATTGGATTGGATTGGAGACTGGGGGTTGGATTGGGGATTGGGGATTGGATGGGATTGGGGATTGGATTGGATTGGACTGGACTGGACTGGATTGGATTGGATTGGATTGGAGATTGGGGTTGGATTGGATTGGAGATTGGGGGTTGGATTGGAGATTGAGGATTGGATTGGATTGGACTGGACTGGACTGGACTGGATTGGATTGGATTGGATTGGATTGGATTGGATTGGATTGGATTGGATTGGATTGGATTGGATTGGATTGGAGATTGGGGATTGGGGATTGGATTGGATTGGATTGGATTGGATTGGATTGGACTGGACTGGACCTCACAATCTACCTCGTTATGGCCTTGCACATTGTCTGACTGCACTGCACTTTCTCTGTAACTGTAACATTATATTCTGTTCTGCCCACTCCCCCCTCCACTTTTTCCCCTTATCCTACCGGCCCCCATCTCTGTCCCCTCCCTTGCTCTCTCCATCTGCCCATCACCCACACGTTCCTCCCTCCGGTTCCCCTCCACACCTCCCTCCCTTCTTCAGCCCTTCCTCACAACATTCCCACTCTCCTCTCCCCCACCTGTCTTTATTCCCCCCCCTCACTTGGATCCACCAATCACCCGCCAGCTCTTGCTCCACCCCTTCCCCCCACCTTTTTATACCGGCTCTCTCCCCTCTTTCCAGTCCTGATGAAGGGTCTCGACCCGAAACGTCAACTGTCCATTTCCCTCCACAGATGCTGCCTGACCCGCTGAGTTCCTCCAGCGCTTTGTGTGTTGCTCCAGATTCCAGTATCTGCAGTGTTTACACCACATTCTGCGTTCTGTAATTGCTTTTCCCATTGTACTACCTCGACGTACCTAAGTTTTGAAATCATCCGTATGGATGGCATGCAAAGCAAAGATTTTCACTGTACATGTGACAATAAAATAAACCAATTTACCAATTGGGGTAAATTGGTTCAAATCAGGATGGATTGGGTTGGCTTGAATTGTTTTGACTTGGTTTGGATAGATCAGGTTGGCTTGACTTGCATTGGATTGGCTTGGCTAAAATTGCATTGGGTTGGCTTGGACTGGGTTGGGTTGATTTGCATTGGCTTGGTTTGGTTTGGATTCTGGACAATCATTTCAGCTTTTTCGTTTTGCCTGTTGGAAAGAAAGATCCGATTACCTCAGTGCTTTTCCTAAAGATGACCCAAAGCACTTTAACCCAAGGATTTATTTTCTGAAGAAGTAGTACAGTGGGAAAAAAGTTACAGAATGCAGAATGTAGTGTAGACACTGCAGATGCTGGCATCTGGAGCAACACACAAAGTGCTGGAGGAACTCAACGGGTCAGGCAGCATCTATGGAGGGAAATGGACAGTTGATGTTTCAGGTAGAGACCCTTCGTCTGGACTGGAAAGAGGGGAGATAGCCTGTTGAAATGGGAATACAGCAGCCAACATCTGCACAGGAAGCTCACACAAACGGCAATGTGATGAGGATCTGTCAGTGGTGGTTCTGGAATCATGTACTACCTGTGTGGGAGGGGAGTGTTGCCGGATGTGTTCCTGATTCTCCATACATAACATGCCTTGCACACAGACTGCACAGGAGCTAACTGGAGTGCATTGGCATCACTTAGAGTCATACAGCACGGAAACAGGCCCTTCAGCCCAACTCATCCATGCCTATCTGAGCTTGTCCCATTTGCCTGTGTTTGGCCCCTATCCCTCTAAACCTTTCCTAGCCATGTACTTGTCCAAGTGTCCTTTAAACATTGTAATTGTACCCACCTCTGCCACTTCCTCTGGCAGCTCGTTCCACACACCCACCACCCTCCGTGTGAGAAACTTGTCTCTCAGGTCCCGTTTAAATCTTTCCCCTCTCACCTTAAACCTGTGCCCTCCCCCATCCTGGAAAAAACACTGTGACCATCCACCCCATCTATGCCCCTCATGATTTTATAAACCTCTATAAGGTCACCCCTCAACCTCCTTCGCTCCAAGGAGAACAGTCCCAGCCTGTCCAGTCTCTCCTTGTAACTCAAGCCCTTCAGTCCCGGCAACATCCTCGTGAATCTTTTCTGCGCCCTCTCTGGCTTAGTCACATCCTTCCCATAGTGTGTGACCAGAACTGTACACAAGGTCAGCACTCATGCAAGTGCACAGAATCTTAAGCAAGGTTCATTGGTGTAGCCTGGACTCTGAGCAGGAGAAGCCCAGAGGGACAGAAGCCTCCACAGAGGTTGGGAGACTGCTCAAAGGAAGCTCTCAAGATGAACTGAGTGAGCATTAGAGGGAGAATAGTTTGGAGGGCTGTGAGGTAAGAGTACACAAACGTACAGATCAGGAGCATGAGTAAACTTCGGCTCTTTGATTCCACTCCACCATTCAATAAGATCAAGGCTGATCTGATCTAAACTGGAGAGGGTGCAAAACAGATTTACAAGGATGTTAGTGGGACAGGAGGGCTTGGGTTACAAGGAGAGATTGGACAAGCTGGGACTGTTTTTTCCTGGAGTGCAGGAGGCTGAAAGGTGACCTTATGGAGGTTTATAAAGTCATGAGGAGCATAGATAAGGTGGATGGTCACAGTCTTTTTTCCAGGGTGGGGGAGTCTAAAACTAGAGGGATAGGTTTAAGGTGAGAGGGGAAATATTTAAAGGGGACCTAGGGGGCAAATTTTCACACAGAGGGCAATGGGTGTATGGAACGAGCTGCCAGAGGAAGTGGTAGAGCAGGGTACAATTATAATATTTAAAGGGCATTTGGACAGTTACGTGGATAGGAAAAGTTTAGAGGGATGTGGACCTAATGCAGAGAAATGGGGAAAGCTTAGATAGGCATCTTGGTTAGCATGGATGTGTTAGGCCGAAGGGCCTGTTCCCGGGCTCTATAACTCTATGACTGTCCAAGCTCTGGGCATCAACTAGCCTCTCTCCATGGACACTGTTTCCTGTGTCAGATCGGAACGGGATCAAATTCTCTGTCTGAGGACCATCGCAGCTTGTTAGAGGTGAGCTGTTGAGACCTCTGGTTAATGGGACTAGCTCAGGGAGACAACTTCATCAACATGGACAAGTCGGGCAGAAGGGCCTGTTTCTGTGCTGTAGCCACTCCATGGTTGCAACCTGTTCTTCACATTCTCACCTACCCACATTCACCTTCATCAGGAATCTATCCACACCTGCCTTAAAAAATATCCAAACTTCTGCTTCCAGTGCCCAGCGGGTATATCCTATTCAGATGCATCATGGCTTGTTACGGCAACTGCTCTGCCTGAGACCCCAAGTTGTGGACATAGCTCAGCGCATCACAGAAACCAGCCTCCCCTCCATAGACTCTGTCTACACTTCCCGCTGCCTCGGTAAAACAGCTGACATAATCAAAGACCCCACCCACCACGGACACTCTTTCTTCTCGCCCCCTCCCATCAGGCAGAAGATACAAAAGCCTGAAAGCACGTAGCACCAGGCTCAAGGACAGCTCCTATCCCGCTGTTGTAACACTATTGAACGGTTCCCTTATTCAATAAGACGGACTCTTGATCTCACAATCTACCTCGTTATGACCCTGCACCTTATTGTCTGCCTGCACTGCACTTTCTCTGTAACTGTAACACTTTATTCTGCATTCTATTATTGTTTTCCCTTGTACTACCTCGATGCACTGATGTAATGAAATGATCTGTATGGATGGCATGCAAAGCAAAGTGTTTTCCTGTACCTTGGTACACATTAAACCAATTTACCAAACTTACCCTTCGAGGGAGAGAGCTCCAAAGACTCACAAGCTTCTGAGAGAGGGCTATTGGGACTGATGGGGTTGCTTCGCTAGGAGCTAGAAGAGAAGATGGGCTGAAAGGCCTCTTGCACTATAACAAGTCTTTGATCCTCTGAATCAGCGCTTTTCAAAGAGAGGAGAGAGCTGCCACAGCAAAAGGGAATTAAGTCAGCAAGACATGAGACTGACTGAAGCTGATCATTTTTCCCTAGGCCTCAGTTCCACACCAGTCAATATTTCCTCAGCTTTCAGGGGTTTTGTTCAATTTGTTTTTCCTTTTCGCCTGGCCAGTACACCATCAGACATCCCGACGACACGTCAGAAACATGCAGGTGCACACGAGCTCTGCTCAGCAGCCCAGCATACTCCTCCAGTCGCTGTGACAAATTGTGTAGCAGAGAGAGAGTAAATAATCTGTCAGATGTTCCGAGCAGTGTTTTCCGAAGTTGGGATGATTCTTTTTCCCTTGAGTTAGTTGTCTTCTTTGCAACATGAATTCAGGTCAGTAGACAGGGTTATAAGTTCCTGTTCTCACACTGGCTGGACGAGGGGCAGTACATCTCCTTCACGTGGCCCAACGGTCCCGTTACAAAGTGCGAGCAGAGGCCACTTTGACCTCTCTGCTCTGAGCCAGCCGCTCTGCATGACATCAGTGTCCTCCCACCCCTCCCCATCACCACCCCCATCACCACCCTTCACAGTTCCAGCATTCACAAACTCTTCATAGGGTCCTACAAGACAGAAACAGGCTCTTCGGCCCACCTCCTTCGTGCTGACCCATCCACACCCAAAAAGATTTACGAGGATGTTGCCGGGACTGGAGGGCTTGAGTTATAAGGAGAGGCCGGATAGGCTGGGGTTGTTTACTCCGGAGGGTAGGAGGTTGAGGGTAGGAAGTTTGTAAAATCATGAGAGGCAGAGGTAGGATGATGGTCATAGTCTTTTCCCCAGTTAGAGGAGTCCAAAATTAGAGGGCACAGGTTCAGGGTGAGAGGGGAGAGATTTAAAAGGGACCTGAGGGGCAACTTTTTCACACAGAGAGTTGTGGATATATGGAACGAGCTGCCAGAGGAATTTGTAAAAACGGGTGTAATTACAACGTTTAAAAGACATTTGGACAGGTTCATGGATAGGAAAGGTTTAGAGGGATGAGCCTAAGGCAAGCTAATGGGACCAGCTTAGATGGGAATCTTGGTCGGCATGGACAAGTTGGGCTGAAGGGTCTGTTTCCGTGCTGTGTGACTCGATACAGCTGCTCAGTACTAATCCTGCTTAACAGAATTTTGCCTGTAACCTTCTATACCTTGGCCATTCAACAGCTCACCAACTCACCACCACATTCTCAAGGGCAATTCAGGACGAGCAGTTAAATGCCAGCTCAACCTGTGAGACCTGGAGCACTTGATTGAATAAAAAAAAATATTGTAAGAATGCCTGTCTCTACCATTCTCTCAGGGAGTGCATTCCAGATTCCAACACCCTCTGGGTGAGAAAGTTCTTCCTCAGATCCCCTCTGAACCTTTTACTCTTTACCCCAAACCTATCCCCTCCAGGTTAGACACCTCTGTTATGGGGAAAAGTTTCCTAGTATCTACCCGATCTATGGCCCTCGGTGATAACTGATAGATTCTCTGTTATCACCAGTCCTCCCCACTGTCTCCCAATAGTGGCAGTATCTCCTGGTCTACACCCTGCCTCCTCTGTCAGTCTCTCTGCCCTCTTCCCCACTTCCTCCACAACTTAAAACTTGTTTTAATCTCCAACCTTTCTGATGGTGGGGGTATCAACAACAAGAGGGTACACGTTTAAGGTGAGAGGAAGGAGTTTCAAAGGGGATTGGGGTGTAAGGGTTTTTACACAGAGGGAGGGTAATATCTGGAACTCTCTGCCAGAGGAGGCAGCGGATCAGATACAGTCACTACGTTTAACAGACATTTAGACACACACTTAAATTGGTCATTAATGATTGTTTCTGTGCCATCCAGACAGATCATTCCGTTCATAAGTACATCAAGATAGTAAAATAACACAGAATGCAGAATAAGGTGTTACAGTTACAGAGAAAGTGCAGTGCAGGCAGACAATAAGGTGCAAGGTCATAACGAGGTAGATTGTGAGGTCAAGAGTCCATTTTATCGTACTGGGGAACCGTTGAATAGTCTTATAACAGTGGGATGGAAGCTGTCCTTGAGCCTGGTGGTATGTGCTTTCAGGCTTTTGTATCTCCTGCCTGATGGGAGAGGGGAGAAGAGAGAATGTCCTGGGTGGGTGGGGTCTTTGATTATGTTGGCTGCTTTCCTGAGGCAGCGGGAGGTGTAGGCAGAGTCCATGGAGGGGAGGCTGGTTTGGCTCAGAGGATACAGTCTTACTGCAGGCAAATGGGACTAACATAGATGGGCAAAATGATCAGCATGGACGTGATGGGTGGAGGGCCTGTATCTGTGCTGTACGGCCCTCTGGCTGATTTCATGAACTGAAACCTTAAGTAAAAAAGCAGAAAATGCTGGGAACACTCAGCAGGTCAGGCAGCGGCTGCGGAGGGAGGAACACAGAGTCAATGTTTTGGATAGAGGCCATTCCGTCAAAACCAGGAATAGTTAGCAGTCAAACGTGGTTTAAGTCACAGAGAGGGGTGGGGGTGCAGGGGCAGAAGAATGAAAGAAAGGTCTGTGATTGGCTGGAGACCGGGAGAGACGCTGAGTGTTGGGGGTGGCAGAGAGAGGGTGGGGAATGTTTGTTAATCACGGCTGATCTGTCTGAAGCAGAGGTCAAAGGAAGCCAATACCAGAGGCTGAGGGGAGACCTGACAGAGGCTTGTAAAATTACAAGAGGCATAGATAGGGTAGATGGACAGAATCTTGTTCCCAGGATTGAAATGTCAAATACAGAGGACATGCATTTAAAGTGGGGGGGGGGGGAGGCTGAAGTTTAAAGGAAATGTGCATGGTAAATATTTTACACAGAGAGTGGTGGGTGCCTGGAACGGGCTGCCAGGGGAGGTGGTGGAGGCAGATACAATAGTGGGGTTTAAGAGGCTGTCAGACAGACACATGAATGTGCAGGGAATGGAGGGATGTGGATCACGTGCAGGTAGATAGATTTAGTTAAAATCTCATCGTGTTCGGCACAGACAGTGGGCTGTGCTGTACTGTTCTATGTAACACAAGCTGTTACATTTTATGATACGACCGTACCTGTTGGGATAATTTCATCGCTTTCACCCTGGTCCTGAGAAGGTAAACAGAGGGAGGTGGATGAGAAGAGGTGGGAGAAAGTCAGTAGTGTTGTAACTGCGAGCTATCGGACACAGCAAATACAAAATAAAAGGGAATGTTGGAAATATCCAGCAGTTCAGCCAGCATCTGTAGAGAGAGAAGGAAGGATAACATGATAATGTTGACTGTCCAACGTGTTGGTTCTGATGAAAGGGCTGGTTATCTGAAATTAAGATAAGATTTCTTTATTAGTCACATGTACATCGAAACACACAGTGAACTGCATCTTTTGCGTAGAGTGTTCTGGGGGCAGCCCGCAAGTGTCGCCACGCTTCCGGCGCCAACATAGCACGCCCACAACTTCCTAACCCGTACGTCTTTGGGATGTGGGAGGAAACTGGAGCACCCGGAGGAAACTCACGCAGACACGGGGAGAACATACAAACTCCTTACAGACAGCGGCAGGAATTGAACCCAGGTCACTGGCGCTGTAGACCGTTACGCTAACCGCCACACTACCGTGAACTGCCAAATTGTTGAATTAACAATTGAGTCCTGAGGGCTGTAACATGCCTTGTGCTGATCCTCGGTTTAGAACATAGAACATAGAACAGTACAGCACAGGAACAGGCCCTTCGGCCCAAAATGTTGTGCCAAACATGATGCTAAGTTAAACCAATCCCATCTGCCTGCACATGGTCCACATCCCTCCATTCCCTACCTGTTCATGTGTCTGTCTAACAGCCTCTTGAACCCCACTATCGTATCTACTTCCACCACCACCCCTGGCAGCCCGTTCCAGGCACCCACCATTCCTGCCCCTCACATCTCCTTTAAACTTTCCCCCTCTCACTTTAAAGCTATGCGCTCTAGTATTCAACATTTCTACTCTGGGAAAAAGGTTCTAACTGACTACCCAATCTGTGCCTCTCATTATTTTATACACTTGACATTGAGCATGATAGGACCAGTGTAGGGGGCCAAAGCACAGGAGTAAAAGTAAGTCTGCGACAGAGAATTCAAGAGACAGGTAGGTCCAGGTTGCACTTGCAAACTGAACAGGGGTGACTTACAAAGCGGTCACCCAATTTGCATTTGGTTTCTCAGATGTTGACGAGACCACAGACCAGATGCATTCCATTGACTGGATGCAGTGCAAGTGCCTCACTGCGTCATCTGGAAGGAGTGCTTTGGTGTTTCTCTCTCCACAGATGTGGAGCTGATCTGCTGTGTATTTCCGCCAATTTTCTGTTCCTTATTCCCACCTCTCCCTGTGGGAGTGAGCTCCACATTCCCGCCTCTCCCTGTGGGAGCGAACTCCACGTTCCCATCTCTCCCTGTGGGAGTGAGCTCCACATTCCCACCATCTCTGGGTAAAGAGGATTCTCTTCAATTCTTTCCAAGACTAATCAGTGATAGTCCTTGGTTTGTTGTGGGCATCTTTCTGAACCTTTACTATCAACCCTTTCATAATCTGTCAAAACCTCAATCAAGACACCCTCAATTTTTTTATTTGTGGGCATTTTGGTAAACCTCTTGTGCACCTTCTCCAGCATCTCCGTGTAATGGTATTGGTATTGGTTTATTATTGTCACTTGTACAGAGGTACAGTGAAAAAATTGTCTTGCATACTGATTGTACAGGGCAATTCATTACACAGTGCAGTTACATTGAGTTAGTACAGAGTGCATTGATGTAGTACAGGTAAAAACAATAACAGTACAGAGTAAAGTGTCACAGCTACAGAGAAAGTGCAGTGCAATAAGGTGCAAGGTCACAACAAGGTAGATCGTGAGGTCAAAGTCCATCTCATTGTATAAAGGAACCGTTCAATAGTCTTATCACAGAGGGGTAGAAGCTGTCCTTAAATCTGGAGGTACGTGCCCTCAGGCTCCTGTATCTATGACTCCATGTACAGCAATGATCAAAACTCTGCACTGCCTTGTAAATGGGGTCCAATAAAGACAGTCTATAACCTTCCTTCTTTTTCAATTCAATCATTCAAACAAGCCTTAGTACTTGAAAAGCACAATGTTGGCATGGAGGTACAGGGAGGGTTGTCCAATCAACTGTGAAACAATTTGGGTCTGTATTCCTTGGAGTTCAGAAGAATGAGGCATGACCTTATTCAGACATATAAGATCCTTAGGGATGAAATGATGGAATGCTTCCACCAGTGGGAGAGCCATGAACAAGAGGACATTGCTACAAAATAAGGGGCAGGTCATTTAAAACTGAGGTGTGTAGAAATGTCTTCTCTCAGAGGTGGGGTGAATATCTGGAATTTTCTGCCCTCCAGGGTGGTGGAGACCAGATCATTAGATATACGAGCTGGAGATGGATAAATATTTGTAATATCAAGGAATTGAGGGTGATGGGGAACTGGCACAGAAGAGGAGTTGAGGCCAGCATGGATCAGCCCTGATTGTATTGAATGGTGGGACAGGTTTGAGGGGCTGATTGGCCTACTCCTGCTCCTATTTTCTGGTGTTTGTGTGTAACTAGGAAGGGAGATGGAATGTTGGCCTTCATTGCAAAGGGGATGGGGTCTAAACCCTAAGGACTTCTCCTGGGGTTGGGGAATGAAGAACTAGAGGGCACAGGTTTAAGGTGAGAGGGGAGAGATTTAATAAGAACCTGAGGGGTAACACTTTCACCCAGAGGGTAGTCAGAAAATGGAAAGAAGTGGCAGAGGCAGGTACATTAAAGACATTAAAAAGGTACTTGGACTAGTACATGGATGGGAAAGGTTTAGAGGGATATGGTCAAATGCCGGCAAATGGGACCAGCTTAGATGGGAATCTCAGTCGGCATGGACCAGTTGGGCTGAAGGGCCTGTTTCCCTGCTGTATGATATTGAGGGAGGAGAGATGAGGGAGGAGAGAGGTGGGTGGTTCAGGGGAAGGATTGCAGAGTCTAGGGAACAGGTAGCTGAGAGCAAACTAATAAGGCAAAAGGAAATCAGCAAAGCGCAAAGTAAGAAAGACCTTCCACAATTACCAACCGCCGCTTCTTCACAACCACCATCGAATTTCTGTGCTTAGTCTCTGAGCGTTTGGTTCAATCGCATGTAGTTACTTCAACCAATCAGCAACATCTGTACAATTCTCTGCGATATCAACGGTTTGGTGTTTCTGTGATCACAACAATACAAACATTAGAAGCTTTACTGCTCACTGCTGCAGGAACATCACAAAACAGTTAGTTGATTAATGTCAGTTAAGACTATTAAACTACATAAATTTGCTAGTCGGGAACCCCCTGGTGCACTGTTAAGTCACATTACAGAACAGAAAAAGAACAGGCTCCATTAGGTTTAATGACTTCTACAACACCCATTACTGTGCACAGACCTCTTAAACAGGCAAAGTGCTGCTCAACTGCTTCAAGAAGAATTGGTTTTCTCTACCCCCAGCACTCCCTCACCCCACACGCTCTGATTTATACCTCGAAACACTGCGCATTATCTCCCAGAAATGGAAATGGCTGAGCCTTCCAGCACAATGTACATCTTTATAGACGGGTGTGTGTACAATCCTGCAGTGTTAGCCCAGCTAATTCCTTAATAGCTTTGAGCTGGGTAGGTAAACTCTTACAGAGTGCATGAAGATGCATAAAGGAATTTACATAATGCGGGTCAGGAGATCCTGAATGCTTCACCACACTCTTCCGAGTGGCGATATGTCGGAAATTTTTTGTAAACATGCCGAACTTTCCTCTCCCTCTCGGGGTTTAGGGAACATTGATTCATTCGACTGACAAGTGAGTGGTTTTTATGTGCTGTGGGAGAGTGGTGGAGGAAGTCTTCTGTTGGAAGGGAAACTCCTAAAGGCTTATCTAACAGTCTTTGAAATAACAAAAGACTTTGATTGCGGTGGAGGTAAATAAAATCTGAGGAGCCGTGGATTTATAAGTTACCACCACATCCAATCAGGAACTTAGTAGTAACCTTCCTCATGGAGTCACCCAGCAGAGAAAAAGGGCCACCATGTCCAGGTATCCATCCATCCCTTCCTCAGGAGTTGGTGGGAATGTGGAGCTCGCTCCCACAGGGAGAGGTGGGAATGTGGAGCTCACTCCCACAGGAAGAGGTGGGAATGTGGAGCTCGCTCCCACAGGAAGAGGTGGGAATGTGGAGCTCACTCCCACAGGAAGAGGTGGGAATGTGGAGCTCGCTCCCACAGGGAGAGGTTGAGGTGAGCAAGAGAGATGGGGTGAAAGGGAAGCTGGATAAGCACCCATGGGAGAGAGGGGTGTGGCAATGGAGTGGGGTGGGAGATGCAGATAAATTGTTTTTGAGGCAACCAGTGGAGCAGGGATGGAGGTCTCTTTCACTTCTGTTGTCTCACCACTCCAGCATTCAAAGCCAGTTAAACTAAAGTTGGTTCCTACAGGAAAAGGTTGTTTTGAATGGCACAGCAGCAGAACTGGTGTATTAGTAAACTGGTAAATTGGTTTATTATTGTCACATGTACCGAGGTGCAGTGAAAAACTTGTATTGCATACCGTTCATACAGATCACTTCATCACATCAGTGCGTTGAGGTAGTACAGGGTAAAACAATAACAGAGGAGATAGAAGCAGAAGGAAGCCATTCGGCTCCTGAATGGTGAGCCAGGAAGGTCGTGACTGATCTACCAACTCAGTGCTGCTTTTCTGCGCTAACCCCATATCCATTGAGGGATAGAGGAAAAGATGCAAGTGTTCTCTTGAAATGCTACAGCCCCACTCACCCCTGGAATCCCCGTCCCATGGCCGCTCAAAGCAGGGAAGGAAAATTCCTGCACTGGGAGCACACAGAGACCCAGTGTAAGAGGCAGAAGGAGCACAGCACCACACAAACTAACCACTTGTTCCATCAGACAGTTCCTGCCCCGTCTGAGGAAGATCCAGCAGGTCCCACATCAGTCACCTCAGAACGCACGGAACTGGGATGGGTGCAAATCACCTTCAATCCCGAGTGGCTGCGCAAGACCCTTCAGTACACTCCCTCCGCATCCTGAATCCTCGTCTTTTCTTTCCTACATCGGGATCTGAGGGGCAGGTTGAAGATGTGAGGGGCAAGTTTTTCACAGAGAGGGTGGTGGTATATTGAACAAGCTCCCAGTGGAGGTAGGTAGAGTTACATAAGAAATAGGAGCAGGAGGAGGCCATCTGGCCCGTCGAGCCTGCTCCGCCATTCAATAAGATCATGGCTGATCTGGCCGTGGACTCAGCTCCACCTGCCTTGCCTTTTTCCCATGACCTCTAATTCGCCTGCTATGCAAAAATCTAACTGTGTCTTAAATACATTTAATGAGGTCGCCTCTACTGCTTCCCTGGGCAGGGAATTCCACAGATTCACTACTCTCTGGGAAAAGCAGTTCCTCCTCATCTCCATCCTAAATCTACTCCCCTGAGTCTTGAGGCTATGTCCCCTAGTTCTAGTCTCACCTACCAGTGGAAACAACTTTCCTGCCTCCATCTTATCTATCCCTTTCATAATTTTATATGTTTCGATAAGATCCCTGCTCATGCTTCTGAATTCCAGTGAGTATAGTCCCAGGCGACTCAATCTCTCCTCACAGGCTAACCCCCTCACCTCCGGAATCAACCTGGTGAACCTGCTCTGCACCACCCCCAAAGCCAGTATATCCTTTCTGGCCCCGTCATGGTCCTCCTGTACAACATTTAAAAACATTTGGACAGATACATGGGTGGGAAAGGTTTAGAGGGATATGGGCCATACGCGGGCGAATGGGATTAGTTTAGATGGGAGCCTTGGTCAGCATGGATGAGTTGGGCCAAAGGGCCTGTTTCTATGCTGTGTATCTCTATGGCTCCATAAGTTGCCCCATTAACTGACATTACTAACCTTAACAAATTGTTAACCAGTATCACTAGATGCCTTATTCATGCTGTGTGGTAACTGTGGGGCCTTGTGTGTGAGTTGGCTACCTGGTTTCCTTCATTACAATAGTGATTGGAATAAATTCTGTTCCCAGTCACTAATGAATGCCATGAAACCATTTTATTATTCTTATTAATAGCTTGAAAAATGCTTTAAAAATGCTTTTCTCTGGAGTGGCAGAGGCTGAGGGGAGACCTGACTGAAATTTAGAAGATTATGAGAGGCATAGACAGAGCAGACAGCCAGAATTTTTGTCCCAGCGTCGAAATGTTTAAATACTAGAGGGCGTGCACTTAAGGTGAGGGAGTGGTAAGGGGGAAACGTGCAGGACAGATCCTCTTTACACAGAGAGTGGTGGGTGCCTGGAATGTGCTGCCAGGGGTGGTGGTGGAGGCAGATATGATAGAGGCCATTAAGAGGTTCTTAGATAGGCACATGGATGTGCAGAGGATGGAGGGAGATGGACCATGTGCAGGCAGAAGAGGTTGGTGCAAATAAGTGTCATGAGTTTAATTAGTTTGGCACAACATCGAGGGTCTGTTCCTGTGCTGGACTGTTCTATGTTCCATGTTCTATGTTCATTACAAAACTGTCGGGGAGAATTTGTGCAAAGTCAGGTTTCTGTAAGTCAGGTCATTTATAACCCAGAGAGCTGCTGTACGTCCTTTCTTAACAAAGGAGTCTAAAACTGGACTCGGAATTCCAAGTGCGGTCTCACCAAGGCCCCGTACAATTGATGGAGTGGACAAATTGAACATTTTTGCTGCTTCAAATCTCGCTGCCTCGGTACAACAGCCAACATAATCAAAGACCCACCCACCCCGGACGTTCTCTCTTCTCCCCCCTCCCATTGGGCAGAAGATACAAAAGCCTGAAAGCACGTACCACCAGGCTCAAGGACAGCTTCTATCCCACTGTTATAAGACTATTGAACTGTCCCCTAGTACGATAAGATGGATTTCTTGACCTCACAATCTACCTCGTTATGGCCCTTGGACCTTATTGTCTGCCTGCACTGCATTTTCTCTGTAACTGTAACACTTTATTCTGCATTCTGTTATTGTTTTCCCTTGTACTACCTCGATGCACTGTTGAAAAGCGCTGCCAGGGGTGGTGGTGGAGGCAGGAACGATAGAGGTGTTTAAGAGGCTCCTAGATAGGCACACGAATGTGCAGAGAATGGAGGGAGATGAACCGTGTGCAGGCAGAAGGGATTAGTTTAGTTAGGTATTTAATTGGTAAGTTGGTTTATTATTGTCACTTGTACTGAGGTACAGTGAAAAACTTGTCTTGCATACCATTTGTACAGATCAATTCATCGCACAGTGCATTGAAGTAGTACAGGGTAAAACAATAACAGAGTTCAGAATAACGTGTTACGGTTGCAGAGAAATGCAGTACAGGCAGACAATTCAATTACTAGTTTAATTACTTCAGCACAACATTGTGGGCCGAAGGGCCTGTTCCTGCGCTGTACGGTTCTATGTTCTAATGAAATGATCTGTATGGATGGCAAAGTTTTATCTGTACTTTGATACATGTGACAATAATAAACCAATTTACCAAAAAAAGTTTGAACAGTAGGAAATATGCACACAGCAAGCTCCCATGGATGGTTTTGAGATGATCACCAGCCACCACTATATCCAGTGGTCTTGGTTGAGGGGTTTTACTGTCTACCTGAGAGGACAGACAGGGTTGAAGAGGGAAAATGGAGAAGCCAAGACTAGATCGGCCATGATCTTATTGAATGGGGGAGCAGGGCTAGAGGGGCCAAGTGGCCTACTCCTGCTGCTGTTTCCTTATTGTACTAGTCCCAGCCTGGATTATTGACCTTCTGACTCTGGCATTTAACCAACGGAGACAGAGTGAGGGGAGGGTGGGGAGTGAGGGTGGGGTGGCGTTAACAACACCCGCCCCACACACTAGCTGCAGGTAACAACACCATTCCCACTTACATGGTCTTCTGACCCGTTGTTCCATTCCCGCCAGGATGTCATTCAGCTGGATTGGGTGCAGAAAGGATTCAGGAGATTCATGGCGGGATTGGAGGGCTTGGGATTGGAGGGAGACTGGATAGGCTGGGACTGTTTTCCCTGGAGCGAAGGAACCATAGAACCATAGAACCATACAGCACAAAACAGGCCCTTCGGCCCACCGTGTCGTGCCGTCCATCAGACCACCCTCACACTACCTAACCCCTTCCTCCCGCATATCCCTCTATCTCACGTTCCTCCATGTGCCTATCCAACAAGCTCTTGAACCTGTTCAATGTATCTGCCTCCACCACCACCCCAGGCAGTGCATTCCATGCACCAACCACTCTCTGGGTGAAAAACCTCCCCCTGACATCTCCCCTGAACCTCCCACCCATAACCTTAAAGCCATGACGTCTCGTCTTGAGCGTTGGTGCCCTGGGAAGGAGGGGTAACCTTCTAGAGGTTTATAAAATCATGAGGGGCAGGGATAAGTGAATGGTCAGTCTTTTTCCCAGGGTCGGGGAGTCCAAACTAGGGGGCATAGTTTTAAGTTGAGAGGGGAAAAATTTAAAAGGGACCTGAGGGGCAACTTTTTCACCCAGAGGGTGTGGGTATATGGAACGAACTGCCAGAGGAAGTGGGTGAGGCAGGTACAATTGCAATATTTAAAAGACATTTGGACAAGTACATGGATAGGAAAGGTTTAGAGGGATATGGGCCAAACGTGGGTAAATGGGACCAGCTCAAGTAGACAGCTTGGTCAGCACAGACAAGTTGGGCCGAAGGGCCTGTTTCCGTGCAGTGTAACTCTATGACTCTCTGCCGATCTCATTAAATCCCTCTTGGTCTCCCCATCACAATCCTTGCCCCCCCTTCCTCACCCCACCCCCCCAGCAAATCCCATCCATTCCAATGGACCTGTTACAGTAACTCTACTCCTCTCTCCACAGCCGCTGCCTGGTCCACTGAGAATTTCCCACTTTTCTTTCTGATGTCCAGAAATTTGCGGTCTTTTTTCCTGTCACTAGGTTTGTGCAGCTGAGGAGTATCTGACATCCCTGGGCCTGTACTCGATGGAGTTCAGAAGGATGAAGGGGGGGGGGGGCGGAATCCCATTGAAACCTACTGTATACTGAAAGGCCTGGATCGAGTGGACGTGGAGAGGATGTTTCCATCAGTTGGAGAGTCTTGGATCCGGGGTCACAGCCTCAGAATAAAGGGATGTCCCTTTAGAACTGAGATGAGGAGGAATTTCTTCAGCCAGAGGGTGGTGAACCTGTGGAATTTGTTGCCACAGAGGGCTGTGGAGGCCAAGTCATTGGGTGCATTTAAGGCAGAGATTGATAGGTTCTTGATTGGTAAAGGGGTTAGGGGGATATTGGGAGAAGGCAGGAGAATGGGGTTGAATAGAAATCAGCCATGATTGAATGGTGAATCAGACTCGATAGGCCAAATGGCCTAATTCTGCTCCTTCATGTACAAGATGATAAGAGGCATAGATCGAGTGGACAGTCAGAGACTTTTTCCCAGGGTGACAATGGCTAACACGAGGGGACAGAATTTTAAGGTGATTGGAGGAAGGTATAAAGGGGATGTCAGGGGTAAGTTTTTTACACAGAGAGTGGTGGGTGTGTGGAACGCACTGCCGGCAGAGGTTGTGGGGGCAGATACATTAAGGACGTTTAAGAGACTCTTAGACACATGAAAGACTGAAAAATAGGGAGCTATGTGGGAGGAAAGGGTTAGATAGATCTCGGAGCGGGATGGGATGTCGGCACAACACTGTGGGCCGAAGGGCCTGTACTGTGCTGTAGTGTTCTATGTTCTATATCTTATGGGAGCCAGGAACTGCCAACGGGAAACAGCGGGGTAGGGGCGTGGGGTAGGAATTTGGTGTGTGGTGGGAGGGGGCACATTTGGAAGCTCAGCTGAGAGTCAGATATCTCCAGAAAAAACAGTTGAAGGGAAGCATTGAAATATTTTGCGGTGATCTTCAGCAGCTGTGTACAGCCACTATCCCTGCTGTACCACTGATCCCATTTAAGATGCAGGAATTTCTGCCTTGTAAGTCAGAAACTCCCCATTGACAATAGCCTTTAGCTCAGGGAAGCAGAGCTCTGGTGTTTGGCTATTTGCGATGGATTGCAGTGTTTACTTGTCTGTAGCCTTGGATCGCTGGGCTGCAGGATGTTAAACCTCCCGATTTATCTTATTTTTACCCCACCTTTTTCATTTAATGCCACTGCTTTTTCCTCTGGTGAAGTAATTGTTAATTGGCGTCCTAATTGAGTAGCTCCAGTGAGTTGAATTCTGGAAATAAAATAAATCTTGCTGCAGATCTGGTGGCATTGATTGGAAACGAGAGACTATCGGCAATGTACCAAAGACTGACAGCAATCCCACTCATGTCGACTTCGAGCTAAAGTCCTTTGAATGCTGTCCTTGAGAATGCCTTTAGAAGGAAGTTCTCCTAATGTTGTGAGAAAGACAGAATACAGTATATGTCAGTGCTATCCCCAAAGGAGTTTATTTAGTACTCTAATAGCTGTTATGAGCCTACATTATATCCAAGGAGTAATTCTCCTTAGAGGAGCAGGGCTTGCTTTGTGTCAATATTCTGGCATTTTTAGTCACGTACGGAATATGCTTCTGGGAGCATTGGAGGAGTCAGGCAGTCTCATAATAGTCCGCATTCATTAATAAGACTACCGCTTCTGTCCTTCCATTGCCCACTACAGGGATATCTCCCCTTGCCTCAGGGAAACAGGCAGACACATTTAAAGAAGCTTTTTCCTTTGCTGCTGGGCTAAAGATAACACACGGAACTTGCAGGCATTTCCAGAGTCGGCTTTCAAATGCCCCTGTATGTACAAGCGCGCACACAAACACACACACACACACACACACACACACACACACACACAGTTATATATACGCACGCACAGTTATACACACACACAGACACACACGCCATGCATAGACACACACACAGTTATACACACACACATACAATTATACACACACACACGCACACGCACACACACACACACAGTTATACACACATACACACACATACACATGCACACACACACACAAATATACACACACACCACACATACACACACCAACACATACACACACCACAACACAGATACATACACACACAGATACATACACACACACAGATACATACATACACACACACAGATACATACACATATTACCCACAACACACACACATGCACAGATACACATACATAACCATACACACACCACCCACAACACACATGTGCATAGATAAACACACATTCATGTCCACATATGTAGACACACATGCACACACACAAACACATAAACACACATACCTACACATTAGCCACACATACTGACACGCATGTATACACACACACACATACACACCCACACACAGGCACTCCTCATGCTTACACGCCTATACATGCATACACCCATATGTATACAGACACAAACATCCCCATCCCTCAAACACACAGTCTCACGCACACACCCTCACACACATGCAGTTACAACCATACACGTGCACACAGATCTGAGAGATCAGATATACAAGTATTTGGATAGCCAAGTACTGATTAAGGATAGTCAGCATGGCTTTGTGCGTGGTAGATCGTGTTTAACGAATCTTGTAGAGTTTTTCGAGGAGGTTACCAAGAAAGTAGATGAAGGAAAGGCTGTGGATGTTGTCTACATGGACTTTAGTAAGGCCTTTGACAAGGTCCCACATGGGAGGTTAGTTCAGAAGGTTCAGACACTAGGTATCCATGGAGAGGTTGTAAACTGGATTCAAAATTGGCTGTGTGGGAGAAGACAGAGAGTGGTTGTGGATGATTGTTTCTCAGACTGGAGGCCTGTGACTAGTGGTGTGCCTCAGGGATCTGTGCTGGGTCCATTGTTGGTTGTTGTCTATATCAATGATCTAGATGATAATGTGGTAAATTGGATCAGCAAGTTTGCTGATGACACTAAGATTGGAGGCGCAGTGGACAGCGAGGAAGGCTTTCAAAGCTTGCAGAGGGATCTGGACCAACTGGAAGAATGGGCCAGAAAATGGCAGATGGAACTTAACGCAGACAAGTGTGAGGTGTTACATTTTGGAAGGACAAATCAAGGTAGGACATACATAGTAAATGGTAGGGCACTGAGGAGTGCGGAGGAACAAAGGGATCTGGGAGTTCAGATACATAATTCCCTGAAAGTGGCGTCACAGGTAGACAGGGTTGTAAAGAAGGCTTTTGGCATCCTGGCATTCATAAATCAAAGTATTGAGTACAGGAGTTGGGATGTTATGGTGAGGTTGTATAAGACATTGGTGAGGCCAAATTTGGAGTATTGCGTGCAGTTCTGGTCTCCTAACTATAGGAAGGATATTTGTAAGATTGAAAGAGTGCAGAGGAGATTTACTAGAATGTTGCCGGGTCTTCAGGAGTTGAGTTACAGGGAAAGATTGAACAGGTTAGGACTTTATTCCTTGGAGCGCAGAAGAATGAGGGGAGATTTGATAGAGGTTTACAAAATGATGAGGGGTATAGACAGAGTTAATGCGAGTAGGCTCTTTCCACCTAGATTAGGAGAGATAAGTATGAGAGGACATGGCTTTAGGGTGAAAGGGGAAAAGTTTAGGGGGAACTTCTTCACTCAGAGAGTGGTGGGAGTGTGGAACGAGCTGCCGTCTGATGTAGTAAATGCGGACTCACTCTTAAGTTTTAAGAATAAATTGGATAGATACATGGATGGGAGAGGTCTGGAGGGTTATGGACTGGGTGCAGGTAAATGGGACTAGCGGAATAAAGTTTTGGCACAGACTAGAAGGGCCAAATGGCCTGTTTTCGATGCTGTAGTGTTCTATGGTTCTATGTGGGTATGCAAACACACACACAGCTGTGCACACACCAACAACCTTTAACAGTTCCCAGTGATCACTACTGGTCAAAAGACGTATCAGCCTGTCGGTCGGAGAAACCGGCTGCCCTTCTGGAAGTGTAGCAACTGTGTGTTGCGAGGTTGAAGCGGTTGATGTCTGGTGACGGAGAGAATGCCGAACCATATTGTGACACAGTGAAGGACACCAGGAAGGGAAGCAAACGGAGACATATCCGGCCACATGTCACCTGAACCTGGCACTTTCTCACAGGGTCCCGGCTCTGAGCATTTGTTTAGAATTTTCATTTGTTCTTTCTGGAGATTTCTGACTCCAGCTGAGCTTCCAAACGCACCCCCCTCCCACTGCACACTAAATCCCCAACCCCCACCACCCCTCGGCCCCGCCCACTGTTTCCCATTGAGTCCCTGGCTCCCTTAAGATGTAAGAGCAGAATCAGGCCATTTGGCCCATCGACTGCTCCGCCGTTCAATCATGGCTGATTTTTTTCAAACCATTCTCCCCATAACCCATGACCCTTAACGCCCCTTACTGATCAAGAACCTATCAATCTCTGCCTTAAATACACCCAATGACTTGGCCTCCACAGCCCTCTGTAGCAATGAATTCCACAGATTCACCGCCCTCTGGCTGAAGAAATTCCTCCTCATCACAGTTCTAAAGGGACGTCCCTTTATTCTGAGGCTGTGCCTTCAGATCCTAGACTCTCCCACTGATGGAAACATCCTCTCCACGTCCACTCTGTCCAGACCTTTCAGTATCTGGTAGGTTTCAATGAGAACCACCCACCCCACCCCCACATCCTTCTGAACTCCATCGAGTCCAGGCCCAGAGACATCAAACGCTCCTCAAATGTTAAGCCTTTCATTCCTGGGATCATTCTTGTGGTGAAGGTTCTCCCGCTGTGCTGTTGGGGAGGGAGTTCCAGGACTGAGACTCAGTGACGATGAAGGATGATGTGTGACTTGGAGGGGAACCTGCAGGTGGTGGTGGTTTCCCATGTGCCTGCCGTCCTTCTTGGTAGGAGGGAAGGCAGGTTTGGGAGGTGCTGGTAACTGGTTTATCATTGTAGTATGTAGAAAGATACAATGAAAAGCTTTTGTTGTCTGCCATCTGGTCAGATTATTCCATACATGGATACACTGAGGTAGTAAAAAGAAAAACAGAATGCAGAATATAGTGTTACACTTGCAGGGAAAGTGCAGTGAAGGCAGACAATAAGGTGCAAGGGCCATGACGAGGTAGATTGAGAGATCAAGAGTTTATCTCCTTGTATATGATAGAAGCTGTCCTTGAGCCTGGTGGTACGTGCTCTCAGGATCTTGTATCTTCTACCCGACGGGAGAGGGGAGAAGAGAGAATGGCCGGGCTGGGAGGGGTGGAGTAACCTGGGTTAGTAACCACTGCAAACCTGCCTGCGAAAGCAGGATCTGTCAGACAGGTAACAATCAGGAACTTCGCTCCATTTCCAAAACTTCCTCACAATCACCAGGCTAGCAAGAGTTAAGTGGGAATTACAAGATCTTGTGCTTAAGTTGGCCACTCACAGTTATATTTTGAACCTTGTAAAATATTTCACACAGTTAAATAATGAACTCATTGTTTGAATAATGTGTCAGCGATTTATCCAGAGAGTGGGCTGGATAAAATGTGGAGTCAGCAGATTTAAATTGTACTAAAATAAAAGGTTAAAACAGGGCTGATGACTGGACTCAGTGTCCCTCATAAAACGCTGCAGAAATGAGGACTTTTCTTTCTATTAGTTCATGAGGTATGGACACTGCTGACATTTATTGTCTGACCATAGCTGCCCCTAAAGTACAGGAGCAGTTAAGATCGAACCATGTTGATAGTTCTGGAGTCACGTATTGGCTAGTCTGGGTAAGGATAGCAGATTCTCTTCCCTGAAGAATATCAGTGAACTGGATGGGTTTTTACTTCAAGTTGGAGTTAGAGGCACAAGAAGTCTGCAGATGCCGGAATCTGGATCAACAAATAAACTGCTGGAGGAACTCAGTAGGTCGATCAGCATCTGTGGAGGGAAATGGATAGTGGACACTTCAGGTCAGAACCCTACATCTGGACTAAAAGATAGAGGGGAGAGAGCCAGTGTAAAGAGGTGAGGGGCAGGGGTGAAGGAAGAGCTGGCAGGTGATGGGTGGATCCAGGTGGGGAGGGGTGATGGGCAGATGGGGGAGGGGGGAGTGGGAGCAGCGACAGAGGCTGGGAGGTGGGGGTGACAGAGGGCTGCAGATGGTGGGATCTGATGGGAGAGGAAGGTGGAGCCTGGAATCAAATAAGGGAGGTGGGGAGGGCAGGTGGGAACAGTGGGGGGGGGGGGTGGACCCAGTGGGAGGGGTGTGTGGGCAGTGGGCAGATGGAGAGGGTGGGGGGGGGGAGGAAACAGGGTGATGGGGGTGGGGGGGGGGTGTAGGAGGAACTGGGGAGATTAGGAGGAGAGAGAAAAGGGACAGAGGGGAGCAGGTTCCCTGAAGGAGAATTCACTGTTCATGCCATTGGGGTGTAGACTGCCCAGGGGGAATATGAGGGGCTGTTCCTCTAGTTGTTTCTGAGACTGTTTTTTCAATTGCAGATTTCTTTAATTATTTGAGTTTAAATTCCCCAGCAGCTGGCGTGGGATTCGAACTCATGTGTCTGGATCAGTGGTCCAGAACTCTGACCGCTGGCCCAGTAACTTAACCGCCACACTGCTGTACCCCTAGTGCCTCAGAAGCCCTGGTCATTGCTCCAGCAGGGTGCAGAGGGAGGAGGTGTTACTACTGCCTAGTAGAGAGGGCGAGGGGTATCTAGGAAAAGGAAGGTGACCTGTTCAGAGCCCGGCTGTTTGGGGGTGGGTGGGGAGGGCGCAGGGAGGGGTTGGAGGTAGGAAGTATGTGGCATACTCCCCCAAAGAAAGCAGGGGACATTAGAACATAGAACAGTACAGCACAGGGACAGGCCCTTCAGCCCACAATGTCTGTGCCGAACTAGTGGCCTCCTCTACATTGGTGAGACCAAACGCAGACTCAGTGACCGTTTCGCAGAACACCTGTGCTCCGTCCGTAACCGCGACCTGCATCTCCCCGTTGCCGGTCACTTCAACTCCCCCTCCCACACTATCACTGATACGTCAGTCCTCGGCCTCCTCCACTGCCGGGAGAATTCCAAGCGCAAACTGGAGGAACAGCACCTCATTTTCCGTCTTGGAACCTTGCAGCCTGACGGCATGAATGTTGAATTCTCCCACTTTAGGTAATCCCCACACCCGTTCCCCACCCCCCCCCCCCCCACACACACACCATGTTTCTTCTCTTTTTCCCTTTCCTAGCCTCTTCTTCCTCTCTCTCCTTCCCTGTGACCCATCCCCCGGTGGATCTGCTCTCCCCTCCTCCCCCACACCTGCCCATCACTATCTCTTACCTGCATCTACCTATCACCACCCTGTGCCCACCCCACCTCCCCTCTCCTGTCCACCTATCACTGCTCTGCTTTTCCCTCCTATATATTGGGCTCCCCCTTTTCCTATCTTCAGTCCTGAAGAAGGATCCTGACCCGAAACGTCAACTGCCTGCTTTTCTCCACGGGTGCTGCCTGGCCTGCTGAGTTCCTCCGGCATCGTCATGTTTTTCATCTAGATTCCAGCATCTGGTGTTTCCCCAATCACTCCAGTTCAGCGACACTGTCACCACTTTGAACTAAAATGGACTTTTCTTTTGTTCTAGTTGTGTTCTTTCTTGAAGAAATTGTGTATAATTTATGTTTAATTTATGTTTTTCTTGTGAATGCTGCTTATCTGATGCTCTGTGCCTGTGATGCTGCTGCAAGTAAGTTTTTCATTGCACCTGTGCACACATGGACTTGTACAGAAACTTGACGTTAACTTTGACTTTGATACATGAGCCTCTCAAACACAACTGTCGTATCTGCCTCCACCCCCACCCCTGGCAGCACATCCCAGGCACCCACCACTCTCTGTGTAAAAAACCTGCCCCGCACATCTCCTTTAAACTTTCCCCTTCTCGCCTTATTTCACATCTGAGGTTCGCCAGACAAGAAGGAGCAACATAGAACGACACGGTAGCATAGTGGTTAGCGCGACGCTATTACAGCACCAGTGATTGGGGTTCGATTCCCGTTGCTGTCTGTAAGGAGTTTGTACGTTCTCCCGGGTCTGCGTGGGTTTCCTCTGGGTGCTCCGGTTTCCTCCCACATTGCAAAGACGTACGGGTAGGTTAATTTGGGTTTAAAATGGGCGGCGTGGACTCGTTGGGCCGGAAGGGCCTGTTACCACGCTGTAAATAAAATTTAAGAGAAAAATAAAATTTAAAATTTAAAAAATTTAAAATAGAATCTGCTGGAGGAACTGAGCAGGTCAAGCAGCATCTGTGGGGGGAGGGGGGAACTGTCGATGTTTCGGGTCGAGACCCTGCATGGGGACTGAGAGTGGAAAGGGGAGAGAGCTGGTATAGAGAGGCAAGAGGTCCTCAGCAGAGCCTTACCTTTGTACCCCTGCACCCGCACCACAGTGAGTTCCAGACCCCTCGTGACGTCGAGCCCCTGTTCCCTCGCCTCCACCTCAGCGCCTAGTTCTTTGGCAAGGAATCCGCACCCCCCCTCCCCTCCACTGATGACTCCTCATGTCTCCAACACTCCCCTTCCTCTTGGACACCCCCTTTGGGCCTTACGCTCTCTTGACCTTTTCATCACCAATTGCCGTTGTGACATTATTGTCACATGTACTGAGGTTCAGTGAAAGACTTATCTTGCATACTGTCCATACAGATCATTTCATCACATCAGTGCATTGAGGTAGTACAAGGTAAAACAATAACAGAATGCAGAATAAAGTGTTACAGTTACAGAGAAAGTGCAGTGCAGGCAGACAATAAGGTGCAAGGTCATAATGAGGTAGATTTTGAGGTCAAGAGTCCATCTTGTCATACTGGGGGACTGTTCAGTAGTCTTATAAGAGTGGGATAGAAGCTGTCCTTGAGCCTGGTGGTACGTGCTTTCAGGCTTTTGTATCTACTGCCCGATGGGAGGGGGGAGAAGAGAGAATGCCCAGGGTGGGAGGGGTCTTTGATTATGTTGGCTGATTTACTGAGGCAGTGAGAAGTGTAGACAGAGTCCAAGGAGGGGAGGTTGGTTTCCGTGATGCACTGAGCTGTGTCCACAACTCTCTGCAGTTTCTTGCGGTCCCGGGCAGAGCAGTTGCCGTACCAAGCCGTGATACATCCATTAACTGCCTCGACTTCACCACTCCCCTCACCCACTCCAACCTCACCCCCTCCAAATGCACATCACTCCGTTTACTCCACACCAGACCCAACCAATGTGGGTCATCAAACCCACAGATAAGGGCGGTGCCGTTGTAGTCTGGCGGACTGACCTCTAGCTTGCAGAGACCAGACGGCAGCTCTCAGACACGTCCTCGTAACTTCCCCCGGACCCTGACCACACCAACGAACACCAGGCTATTGTCTCCCACACCGTCACAGATCAGGAGATCTCCCCTCCACAGCCTCCAACCTGATAGTGTCCCATCCCCACAGTTCCCACTTCTAGCTCTTACCCAAGATCCACAAACAGGACTGCCCTGGTAGGCCCATTGTTTCTGCCTGCTCTTTATACCAGCCTTCTCCACTCTCCACTCTCAGTCCTGATGCAGGGTCTTGACCCGAAACATTGACAGTTCCTTCCCCGCCCCCCCCCCCCCCCCCACTACTTTGTTGATGTCCGAGGTGTCCTCATACAGATTGGCCACATTCTTGCAGAATGGGGGAAGAACCTGGGAGCACTGATCGGAGAGGTCCTGTTCCTAACTTGCATGTGTTAACACTGGGTGCGGGGAGTCGAGGTTCTGCAGTCTCCTGTTGGCTCTTGAGTTATTTACAAGACAGAGAGGGAGGACCATGGGTTTCCCTGCTCCTGAAGGTCCTGTCTTGCAAATTGGTGGCTCCTTCCAATGAAAGGTACAATTGAATGCTCATTACGGCAAGATCCCCAGCCGTGTGCGTCCCATCCTCGAGCAGTGGGGGAGAACGTGTTGTCCACGGTTAGCTTCTCACTGCAGTTGTTGGATTTTGTAGGATGGACCATGTCACCACGTTGACTCCTGACTAACCAACTTTGGTAAGGAAGAGGTCTTGGACCACCACTGCCACAGACAGGGAGTCACTTACGTTGACCCCCACTGCCGAGGTCCACAAGTCTGGGCCACTGCAACTCCTCGAGGGTGCCCACTAGGCCAAAGTCAAAGTCAAAGTCAAGTCCATGTGTGCGCAGGTGCAATGAAAAACTTACTTGCAGCAGCATCACAGGCACAGAGCATCAGATAAGCAGCATTCACAAGAAAAACATAAATTGTACACGATTTTTACAAGAAAGAACACAATTAAAACAAAAAAAACAAAGTCCATCTTGGTGCAAAGTGATCAAAGTGGTCACAGTGCCGCTATGCTGAGGCAGGTACGGTAGTGTAGCGGTTAGCGTAACGCTTTACAGCGCCAATGACCCGGGTTCAATTCCGGCCGCTGTCTGTAAGGAGTTTGTACGTTCTCCCCGTGTCTGCGTGGGTTTCCTCCGGGTGCTCCGGTTTCCTCCCACATTCCAAAGACGTACGGGTTAGGAAGTTGTGGGCGTGCTATGTTGGCACCAGAAGCGTGGCGACACTTGCAGGCTGCCCCCCAGAACACTCTACGCAAAAGATGCATTTCACTGTGTGTTTCAATGTACATGTGACTGATAAAGAAATCTTATCTTAATGATTAGGGTTGTGCCGGTTGGTTCAAGAACCAAATGGTTGAAGGGAAGTAGCTGTTCTTGAGCCAGGTGGTGTGGGACTTCAGGCTTCTGTACCTCCTGCCCGATGGTAGCTGTGAGAAGATGGCACGGCCCGGATGGTGGGGATCTTTGATGATGCATGTTGCCTTCTTGAGGCAGCGCCTCCTGTAGATACTCCCGATGGTGGGGAGGGATGTCCCCATGATGTATTGGGCTGCAGTATCTTACATTCCTGCACATTCAAATTGCCATACTAGACCGTGATGCAACCAGTCAGGATACTTTCAACAATACATCATCACTGATAGCCCACTCTGGTCGCCCACGAGTTGGGACCACGACTTTTCACTCTATACATTAATGATCTGGATGAAGGAACTGACAGCATTGTGGCCAAGTTTGCAGACAAGATTGGTGGAGGGACAGGTAGTATCACAGAGGCAAGGAGTCTGCAGAAGGACTTGGACAGGTAGGGAGAGTGGGCAAAGAAGTGGCAGATGGAACACAGCGCAGGGAAGTGTGGGGTCATGCACTTTGGTAGGAAGAATGAAGGTGTAGACTATGTTCTAAATGGGGAGAGAATTCAGAAATCGGAGGTGCAGAGGGACTTGGGAGTCCTAGTGCAGGATTCCCTAAAGCTAACTTGCAGGTTGAGTCGGTAATAAGGAAGACAAATGCAATGTTAGCATTTATTTTGCAAGGACTAGAATATCAAAGCAAGGATGTACTGCTGAGGCTTTATAAGGCATTGGTCAGACTGCTTTTGGAGTGTTGTGAGCAATTCTGGGCCCCATATCTAAGGAAGGATGTGCTGGCCCTGGAGACGGTCCAGAGGAGGTTCATAAGAATGATCCCAGCAATGAAAGGCTTAACGTATGAGGAGCGTTTGATGGCTCTGGGCCTGTACTCCATGGAGGTCAGAAGGATGAAGGGTTCAGTACTGAAAGGCCTGGATAGACTGGACGTGGAGAGGATGTTTCCATCAGTAGGAGAGTCCAGGATCTGAGGATACAGCCTCAGAATAAAGGGACGTCCCTTTAAAACTGAGATGAGGAGGAATTTCTTCAGCCAGAGGGCAGTGAATCTGGAATTCGTTGCCACAGAGGGCTGTGGAGGTCAAGTCATTGGGTGTATTTAAGGCAGAGATTGATGGGTTCTTGATTGGTAAGGGGGTTAAGGGTTATGAGAAGGCTGCGAGAGAATGGGGTTGAAAAAAAATCAGCCGATTGAATGGTGGAGCAGACTCGATGGGCCGAATGGCCTCATTCTGCTCCTATGTCTTATGGTCTAAGGTACGTTTACATCGGGCTGGTTAATCAACAAGGTTTAACCTTCTTTTTTCCTCTGGTTACAGAATCACGCAATGACACAACACAGCAGTTAATGTCAGGACATGGCACCGTGCTCTGGGAAGGCTGCATTATTGAACGCGGACAACTTCCTCGTCCCTTTTACGAGGAAGCTTTCAAAGACGGACATTTTTGGAGAGAACCGAAGCAAAATTGTATTATAAAATAGCACTCGCTCTGTCAAAATATTGATTTTTTTTTTCATGTTGTTTAAGCCAACATGCAGATTCTCTGTGTGTTTGAGTGTGTGCGTGTGTGTGGAGATATGTACTATATATATAGTATGTATAAAGTGTTACACATGCATTATCTTACCGACCCCCCTGTGCCAGTCTAAAGCTGGTATTCCCTGAGAAACATGAACTTTAACCGTGGCCCCTGCCACAGTGCCAGTAACATTGCCATTCATGTGATAGGTATAATGTATAACAAGCATCAGCATTTCCAATGAGAAGCCACCAGGAAATTCTTAAGTTTAAACTTTCTTTGGCAGAATTCTGTATGACCAACTTTCCAGTCAATTAAATGATGCTTAACCATAACAGTTCTTCGTGTTTATTCTGCTGTCTGAACCTGGATTTTACTGGAATTACTGTGTTCATATTAAGAAATAAACCCGTGCATCAATAAATGTTTTTCGCTTCTCTGTGGGTGGTCTGCATCAGGGTTGACTGGGATCTTGGACACAAAGGAGCCTGCTCTGTCCCTCTCTCCTCCAGTGGTACAGTGGGTAGAGCTGCTGCCTCACAGCACCAGAGACCCAGGTTCAATCCCGACCTCTGGTGCTGTCTGGTGTGGCGTTTGCACGTTCTCTCTGTGACTGCGAGTGACCCGAGACCGCGTTGGTTTCCCTCGGGTGCTCCGGTTCCCTCCCACATCCCAAAGACGTGCGGGGTCGGTGGGTTAATTGGCTGCTGTAAATTGCCCCCGGTGTGTGTGGGTGAGGGGTAGAATCTGGGGGGAGTTGACGGGAATGTGGGGAGAATAAAATGGCATCGGTGTAAATGGGTGGGTTGATGGTCAGCACGGACTCAGTGGGCCGAAGGGCCTGTTTCTGTGCTATATATCTCCAGGACTCGGCTCTCAGCGGACCACAGTTAATGCTCCGCGTGACTGAAGATGCCTTTTTCTAAGCAAACTCTGTGGGTGTAGGGAGCCAGTTTGTGAATGTTGCAGCGTGGACAACTGATAGGGAACCCAAGAACAATTGGGTACAAGAAGAGGAGAAGGAGTAGGCCACTCGGCCCCTCAAGCCTGTCTTGGCATTCAATGTGATCATGGCTGAGACACACGAGACTGCAGATGCTGGAACATGGAGCAAAAAATAAACTACTGGAGGAGCTCAGCAGGTCAGGCAGCGTCTGTGGAGGGAAATGGGCAGTCAATGTTTCTGGTCGAGACCCTTCATCTGTCTAGAAATTGCAACTGTCCACTTCCCTCCACAGATGCTGCCTGACCCACTGAGTTCCTCCAGCCATTTGTTATTTGGTCCAGGTTCCAGTATCTGCAGTCTTCTGTGTCTCTACGGCTGATCTGTCCTGACCTTCACATCACCTTTGATTCCCTGATCTTCCAAAAATGTATTTAATTTCACCTTAAATACTTCCAAGGATCTAACCTCCACAACTCTCTGGGGTTGAGAATTCCAGAGGTTCACCACCCTCTGCCAGAAGAACATGGAACATAGAACATTACAGCACAGTACAGGCCCTTCGGCCCACAATGTTATACCGACATTTTATCCTGCTCTGGGATCTATCTAACTCTTCCCTCCCACAGAGCCCTCCATTTCTCTATCATTCATGTGTCTATCTAAGAGTCTCTTAAATGTCCCCAATATATCTGCCCCCACAACCTCTGCCGGCAGTGTGTTCCATGCACCCACCACTCTCTGTGTAAAAAAATTACCCCTGACATCCCCCTTATACCTTCCTATAATCACCTTAAAATTATGTCCCCACATGTTAGCCACTGTCGCCCTGGGAAAAAGTCTCTGACTGTCCACTCGATCTATGCCTCTTATCATCTTCTACACCCCTGTCAAGTCACCTCTCATCCTCCTCCTCTCCAAAGAGAAAAGCCCTAGCTCACTCAACTTATCCTCACAAGAAGTTCTTACATACCTCAGTTTTAAATGACCTCCCCCTAATCTCGTAACCATGTCCCCTTGTTCGAGACTCTCCCACCAGTGGAAACATCTCAACATCTCCTCTGTCACACCCCCTCAGGATATTATATGTTTCAGTAAAATTACCCCTCATTCTCTGGACACCAAAAAATTCAGACCCAACTTCTTTAGACCCAAACCTCTCATCCAGGACTCAGGCTGATGAATCCCTTCTGAACTATCTTCAATGCTGGTACATCCTTTCTGTACTGTGCACAGTTTATCTCCCCATATTTAGATAAGATAAGATTTCTTCATTAGTCACATGTACATCGAAACACAGTGAAATGAGTGTTCTGGGGCAGCCCGCAAGTGTCGCCACACTTCCTGCGCCAACATAACATGCCTACAACTTCCTAACCCGTACGTTCTCCCCGTGTCTGCATGGGTTTCCTCCGGGTGCTCTGGTTTCCTCCTGCATTCCAAAGACGTACGGGTTAGGAAGTTGTGGGCGTGCTATGTTGGCACCAGAAGCGTGGCGACACTTGCGGGCTGCCCCCAGAACACTCTACGCAAAAAGATGTATTTCACTGTGTGTTTCGATGTACATGTGACTAATAAAGATACCTTATCTAAATATGGGGAGATAAACTGTGCACAGAACTCCCACTGTAACCTCATCAGAACCCTATACAACTGTAACGATGCTTCACTATTTTTAAACTCCAAACTCTCAGCACTAAAGGCCAATGTACCATTTGCCTTCTGAACTACTTTTCCTGCTAATCTTTTGTGATTCAGGCACAAGAACACCGTCACTCATTTTGCAGACGATACCAAGATTGGTGGAGTTGTGAATAGTGTAGGAGACTGGTGACAGATACAGCGGGATATCGATCAGCTGCAGATGTGGGCAGAGAAATGGCAGATGGAGTTTAACCCGGATAAATGTGAGCTCTTGCACCTTGGTAGGACTAATGTCAAGAGGCAAGACCCCTAACAGTGTTGAAGAGCAGAGAGACCTTGGGGTGCAAGTCCATGGCTCATTGAAAGTGGTACACAGGTAGACAGGGTGGTTAAGAAGGCTTATGGAATGCTTGCTTTGGAGTATTGGAGTCAAGACGTTATGATGCATCTCTGTAGAACTCTGGTTAGGCTGCATTTAAAGTATTGCGTGCAATTCTGGTCACCTCACTATTGAAAGGATGTCAAGGCATTAGAGAGGGTGCAGAGGAGGTTTAGACCATAAGACAAGACAAAGGAGCAGAAGTCTGCCATTCAGCCCATCGAGTCCACTCCGCCATTCTATCACCAGCTGATCCATTCTCCCATTTAACCCCACTCCCCCGCCTTCTCACCATAACCTTTGATGCCCTGGCTACTCAGACACTTATCAATCTCTGCCTTAAATACACCCAATGACTTTCCCTCCACAGCCACCCGTGGCAATAAATTCAGCCCCCCATGTCTGTGCCGACCATGATGCCAATTTAACTAATCCCATCTGCCTGCACAAGGTCTATATCCCTCCATTCCCTGCCTGTTCACGCGCCTGTCTAAATGTTTGCCGTCATATCTACCTCCACCACCACCCCAGGCAGTGCGTTCCAGGCACCCACCACTCTGTGTGTAAAAACTTGCCCTGTAAATCTCTTTTAAACTTTCCCCCTCTCACCTTGGCTATGTCCTCTAGTATTTGACATTTCCACCCTTGGAAAAAAGATTCTGACTGTCTACCTGTGCCTCTCATAATTTTATAACCTTCCATCAGGTCTCCCCTCAGCCTCCGACACTCCAGAGAAAACAACACAAGTTTGTCCAACCTCTCTGTACAGCTAATACTCTCCAATCCAGGCAGCATCCTGGTGAACCTCTTCTGCACCCTCTCCAAAGCCTCCACATCCTTCCTGTAATGAACAACCACACACAATTCTCCAAATGAGGCCTAACCAAAGTTCCATACAGCTGCAACATGACTTTCTGAATTCTATTCTCAGCACCCTGGTCGATGAAGGCAAGTATACCGTACGCTCTCTTTACCACTCTATCTACTTGCGTTGCTACTTTCAGGGAGCTCCGGACTTGTGTGCATTCCTCTGTACATCAATGGTCCTCAGGGTCCTGCCATTTACTGTATATTTTCCCCTTGCATTTAATATCCCAAAGTGCAACATCTCACCTTTGTCTGGATTAAACTCTATCTGCCATTTCTCTGCCCATGTTGTCAACAGGTCTATATCCTGCTGTATCCTTTGGCAACCTTCCTCACTATCCACAATCCCATCAATTTTTGTGTCATCTCCAAACTTGCTAAACAGCCCACTTACATTTTCATCCAAATCATTTATGTGCATGTCACAAACAACAGGGATCCCGGCACTGATCCTTGTGGAACACCACTGGTCACAGACCTCCAGTCAGAGAATCACCCATCCACCACTATCTTCTGTCTTCTCTGACCAAGCTAGTGTTGAATCCAGTTTACCACCTCACCATGGATCCCTTGTGATTTAATCTTATGGATCAGCCTTCAGTGAGGGAGCTTGTCAGATGCTTTACAGAAGTCCATATAGACAACATCCACTGCCCTACCCCCAGTCATCTTCATCACCCAGTTTGTAAGACATGACCTCCCCCAGCCAAAGCCATGATGACTGTCCCTAATAAGTCCACACCATAACTTCACACTTTCCACAGTAAACTGCATTTGCCAAGTCCTGGACCACCCAACCATCCGGCTGCCATGTCCAAGATGCCTTCTCACCTACTTGGTGTCATCAGCAAACTTGGATGCCTCACACTTTGCTCCCTGGATTGGACTTTGGATATCATTTAAGGTTACTTCACATTTCCCAACTGCCATGATTCAGTGACCAATGCTGTATCCAGATGTGACTTTATCAACAAGCTGTTGCAACTTTCTTTCTTGACTTGTTTCGATACAGAACATGTATTAACCTGGTAAAACCTCCCACGGTTCTTTGCAGGAGCGCTGCTGATCTAAACATTGAGATGAAAGGAAAATTTAACTCAGATGACAGAGGTGGCTCAATAACCACCAGAGACAGGGAGAAGGGGATATGGGCGGCGTTCATAGAACATAGAACAGTACAGCACAGGAACAGGCCCTTTGGCCCACAATGTTGTGCTGAACTAATGTGGAGCTTGCTCCCACAGGGAGAGGCAGGAATGTGGAGCTCACTCCCACAGGGAGAGGTTGCGTTGAACAGCAGAGAGGGGTTTAAGGGGAAGCTGAATAAACACATGAGAGAGATGGGGTTGGAGTATAATCACACATATAGACATGTTGGGCCGAGTGGTATATTCCCGAATTCTACATAATATTTTAATTTGAGTTAAATGTTAAGCATGTAACCTAATGCTTTATTACTAAGTTTTATTGTCAAGAGTCATTTTGCAACAAATGGCAGCCAAAATATTTGACATTCTGCTCTGTGGTTTCATGGAGGATTTGTTGGACAATTCTTGGAGATGTGTGAGAACGGGATGGGAATGGTAGACATCGATTATGAAAACATAAGTGTTTTGCAGAACTAAAATTACACTGTCATGGAGTAAACTTTTGACTGTAATCTTGTGTCTCCAAGAGAAATACGATCACCCTCAGACCTCTAGGATGGAGGTGGGATCACCAGGGACTGGATGTTAATCTCCAGACCACAGTTATCACCAGTGCCTGGGGTTAAACAAACTGGAAATGGGTCAAAATCAGGGCTCTCTGACCCTTGGACAACCATCGCCCAATAGGAGAACAAAGAAGCTATTTGTTTTCTGATTGGCTGTGAGATGGCTGCTCTAAAGAGGATCTTGTTGGGCGATGAATATGCAAGTGTATGAGGAAGGGCAGTCAGAGGAATTATAATTGGAACTGGTTTATTATTGTCACATGTACCGAGATACAGTTTATGGAGTCCTGAAGAAGGGTCTCGACCCGAAATGTTGACTGTCCATTTCCCTCCATAGATGCTGCCTGACCCACTGAGTTCCTCCAGCATCTTGTGTGTTGCCCAAGATACAGTGAAAAGCTTTTGTTTGCGTGCCATCCAGGCAGATCATTCTGTGCGTAAGTACATTAAGGCAGTAAGAAGAATAACAGAATACAGAATATGGTGTAACAGTTACAGAGAAAGTGCAGTGCAGGCAGACAAATAAAGTGCAAGGGCCACAATGAGGTAGATTGGGAGATCAAGAGTTCATCTATTAGCGTAGGAGAAGTTCATTCAAGTGTCTAATAACAGTGGGATAGAAGCTGTCCTTGAGCCTGGTGGTACGTGCTCTCAAACTTTTGTATCTTCCGCCTGATGAGAGGGGGGGAGAAGGGGAGAGAATAACCATGGTGGGAGGGGTCCTTGATTATGTTGGCTGCTTTCCCCGGGCAGCGGGAGGTGAAGACAGAGTCAACGGAGGGGAGACTGGTTTGCATGACGGACTGGGCTGTGCCCACAACTTTCTGCAATCTCTTACCAAGGTCTTGTACAGCTGTAACATGACATCCTGGCTCCTGTACTCAATGCCTCGATTGATGAAAGGAAGAGCACCAAATGCTTTCTTCACCACCTTATCTACCTGCATCGTCATTTTCAGGGAACTATACACCCGTACCCCTTGGTCTCTCTGTTCTACAACAATCTCCAGATCCCTGACATTCACTGTGTATCTCCTGCCCTGGTTTATCTTCCCAAAATGCATCACTTTGCACTTGTCTGACTGAAATTCCATCTGTCGTTCCTCCAGTAACGTTCCCACTTAAAGTAGCTTAGAGCCGAGATTTCACATGAAAGATGTTTAAGCACAGAACACTTATTCCATTTCATTGGCAAATTCACAATTAATTTGGTTGCCACTTACAAGTCAAACACTTAACATTATAGAGCTTTCAAAATCATTTTCCAGTGAAGCATTTGACCTCTTCCTGGTACTTCCCCATTGGAGACAGAGAGTTATTTAAAACATTTCTGGTCTCAGTTCATTGACAGAATCTACCTTGAAGCCAAATTATTGTCCAATACCAGAGGTACATCCCCATTCCTGAAATAAAAGCCAGCGATGTAGTAAACAGAAATCCTTACACTCCTTTCACAACCTCAGACGTCCCAAAGTGCTTTACAGCCAATGAAGTACTTTTAAAGAATCGTAATCTGCAAAATGGGAGGCCACCTGTGCACAGCAAGATCCTACAGACATGTGGCGCACACTCCCACAGGGAAGGGTTAAGGTGCACAACTGGGAGGCGTTTGAGGTAAACACACGAGGGAGTGAGAGGTGTGGTGGTGGGGGAGATGTGAAGAAGAAGCCCATGTGGAGTAGAATCATTGGCCCAGTAAACGGGCTGAATGGCCTGTGTCTGTGATGTGAGCACCATGTCAGGACACAGGGTGAGACATTTCTGAATGCAATGAGGAGTAATGTCTTCACTCGGAAGGTGGTGAATCTTTGGAAATCTCGACCAAAGGGCTTTCAGACCAAGTCACTGAATAGATTTAAGGATAGAAATAGACCTCTGGACATAAGAGATGTTAGATGATAAAAGGGGTGGATAGGGATATGGTATGGAGACAGAGCATCAACTGTGATTGTTTTGCCTGATGAAGCAGGCTCCAAGTCTATAGACCCCTGAGAGTGTCCACACAAGTCGATAGGGTGGTAAAGAAGGCATACGGCATGCTCGCCTTCATCGGTCAGGGCATTGAGTATAAGAGTCAAGAAGTCATGTTGCAGCTATATAAAACTTTGGTCAGGCTGCACTTGGAGTACTGTGTGCAGTTCTGGTCACCCCATTACAGGAAGGATGTGGAGGCTTTGGAGAGGGTGCAGAAGAGGTTCACCAGGATGCTGCTTGGTTTAGAGGGTATGAGCTATAAAAAGAGGTTGGACAAACTTGGGTTGTTTTCTCTGGAGTGTCAGGGGCTGAGGGGAGGCCTGATAGAAGTTTAAAAAGTTATGTGAAGCATAGATAGAGTAGACAGTCAGAATCTTTCTCCCAGGGCAGAAATGTCAAATACTGGAGGGCAGAGCTTAAAGGTGAGAGGGGGAAAGTTTAAAGGAGATATGCGGGGCAAGTTTTTTTACACAGACAGTGGTGGGTACCTGGAACGGGCTGCCAGGGTTGGGGGTGGAAGCAGGTACGATAGTGGCATTTAAGAGGTATTTAGACAGGCACATGAATATGCAGGGAATGGAGGGATGTGGATCATGTCCAGGCAGAAGGGATTAATTTAATTCTGCATCATATTCAACACAGACATTGTGGGCCGAAGGGCCTGTTCCTGTGCTGTTCTGTGTTCTATGTTCTATGTTGGGCCAAATGCCCGGCTCCGACCCCTGTAATTGCACAATTGCATCAGTCACTCCAGAACTGGAAAGCTCAGACAAACTGGTCCAGTTACAAATGCAGTCAGCACAGCAGGCTAGAGCAGGAGGGCAAAGGGTTAGCAATGTTCATCCAATGGCTCACAACCGATCTCCTGATTATCAGCCTAACCTTCTGTAATGTGAGCAAAAAGCAGAATTCCTTTCTTTAATTCTCTGGTGGTCTTTAATTGCTTTGTTTTCTAATTTCAGTTTCTAATTTTTATTAGTAAGCGATGAAGATTCTGGTAATAGAGTCCCCAGGGTTTGAAATTCCCCAGTAACAGACACTTATGTGCATATCTTGTATTGTGTCTCTCACACAACACATGACAAGGTCTTGCTGATGTTTTGAAGCCTTCCCTTACTTTCCTGAGCTATGTATTATTGTCTTGTGCTTTTTTTTCAAAGAAAAGGAAAGTTAATTAAATATGGAAGAAGACTGCATGACATCTTTCATCCTAACGTGTCATTAAATTGGATTCCACAGGGAATGCCTTTAAAAGAGTTGGACAACAATGAGTACTAAATCAGGTTTTTATAACAATCTCCTTGCGTAAACATACAATCACTGTTTATGTATATTTAATATAATTATCAGTTTTTCTCCTGTAATCTCAAGGGACCTATTTAACTAAAATGTGTTTCTTTTTTAAAATGTCAGCTGAAATAGTCTGGTTTGGTATCTAATATTTAATATATTGCACTGACACAGCTTGTCTGTTCCAAGAAAAATAACGCTGGGTTACTAAATCACTTGCATCGACTGACCAGTTGGAATAACTGTGATATCGTACTAATTAAATTAACATAAGGTAGGGTCCTAAGATTGCAAAGTTGGGGGGTTGATGGTGTCGATGGAGCAAAGTAGGAACAGGAGAGACCTTTCAACCTCTTGGTGCCGGACAGACCTTTTGACCGCGGATGCTGGAAATCTGGAGCAACACACGAAACGCTGGAGGAACTCAGCGGGTCAGGCAGAGGAAACGGACAGTTGACGTTTCGGGTGAAGGGTCTCGACCTGAAACGTTGACTTTCCATTTCCCTCCATAGATGCTGCCTGACCTGCTGAGTTCCTCCAGCACTTTGTGTGTTGGTTGAACCTCTTTTGTCTGTTTTGATATTCAGTGGGATTAAAGCTCATCAGTACCGTGACTTCATGAAAATCTTTCTGCTCATGGGGTAGTTCAGTAGTAGGTACAGCAGCACTGTGGTTAACTTGCTGGAACATTGATCCAGAAGTATGAGTTCGAATCTCACCACTGCAACGCAAACAATCTGAGTTTGAACTCACCCCTTGTCCGAAAAAGATGAACTCTCAATCTACCTCACCATAATTTTACAGAAGTTTCATAAGATTATGAGAGGCATAGAGTAGACAACTTGTATCTTTTTCCCAGGGTTGAAATGTCTAATACAAGAGGGCATGAATTTAAGGTGAGAGCGGGAAAGTTCAAAGGAGATGTGTGGGGCAAGTTTTCGTACACAGAGAGCAGTGGGTACCTGGAATGTGCTGCCAGGGGTAATAGTGGAGGCAGATATGATAGAGGTGTTTAAGAAGCTCTTAGATAGGCACATGAATGTGCAGAGAATGGAGGGAGATGGACCATGTGCAGGCAGAAGGGAATAGGTGTCATGAGCTTAATTAGTTTGGCACATCATTGTGGGCTGAAGGGCCTGTTCCTGTGCTGTTCTGTTCTATGTTGTATATTCTATGTCGTGACCTTGCACCTTATTGTCTGCCTGCACTGCACTTTCTCTGTAACCGTAACACTTTATTCTCCATTCTATTATTGTCTTCCCTTTCTAGATAGGTGATGTTGGAGAAGGGACAGTACTGGACCTAATCTTAAGCAATGTAGCTGGGCAAGGGGTTAAAGTGTCAGTTGGCGAGCATTTTGGAGATGATGACTGTAACTGTAAGTTTCAACATAGTCATGGAAAGGGACATGGATGGTCCGGAAATTAAAATCCTTGCTTTGGTGAAGCCGATTTTGACATCATGAGAGAGGTCTTGGCAAAAGTAGACTGGGAACTGCTACTTGCAGGTAGACCTACATCCAACTAGTAGGAAGTGTTTACATGGGACAGAGTGGAAGTTCAAGGCTAATGAGTGAAAGGAAATGGCAGCAAGTCCAGGCAAGGGATATCAAGGCTGGATAAAGGACAAAAAGGAAGCAAATGGCAGATATAGCGAATTGGGAATGGGGAACCCTTTGGGAGTTATAGAATGTGGAAGGGGGAGATACTTAAACAGATAAGGAGGGCAAAAAGGGGCATATGAACTATCACCAGTGGGAAGGATTTAGGAAAATCCCAAAGCTATTTATAAATATACTGTGCAGGATGGTAACCATGGAAAAAGTAGGGCCCATTAGGGACTAAAGTGGCAATCTATGCACACAGATTTTCTCCCAGGGTTGGGAAATCAAAGATCAGAGGACATAGATTTAAGGTGAGAAGGGAGAGATTTAAGAGGGACCTGAGGGGCAACTTTTTCAACTGATGGGTGGTGTGTATGTGGAACAAGCTGCCAGAAGAAGTGGTTGAGGCAGATACCATAACATTTAAAAGGCACTTGGACAGGTACATGGATAGGAAAGGTTTTGAGGGATTTGGGCCAAATGTGGGCAAATGGGACTAGCATAGATGGGAATCTTGGTTGGCATGGACCAGCTGGGCCGAAGGGCCTGTTTCCATACTGTATGACTCTGTGACTCCTCTGTCTTAAATCAATACATCTCATCGGCATTTACTGAGGAGAATTCAGGGAGGGGACAGCGAATTTTAGAACACGATAGCGTTAATAAGAAGGAGATATTAGGCATCTTAGTGGGTTTAAAGGGGGATAAATCCCTGGGGTGTATCCCAGGCTGCTATGGGAGGCAAGGGAGGAGATTGCTCAGGCCCTGATAGAGATTTTTAAATCTTTGCTAGCCACAGATAAGGTGTCTGATGACTGGAAAATGACAAATGTGGATACTTATTCAAGAGGAACAGCAGGCATAAGGCAGGTAATTACAGCCAGTTAATCTAACATCAGTGATAGGGAAGTTATTGGGAAAAAGTCCTGACAGGATTAAACTACACTTGGAAAGGCAGGGACTAATCAAAGATAGTATATACAAGGTAATATATTTTTATAGATGTACGGTGGAGAGCATTCTGACTGGTTGCATCGCCGCCTGGTACGGAGGCTCCAATGCACAGGATCGCAACAGGCTGCAGAGGGTTGTAGACTCAGCCAGCTCCATCACGGGCACAACCCTCCCCACCATCCAGGACATCTTCTAGAGGCGGTGCCTCAAGAAGGCAGCATCCGTCACTAAGGAGTCCCACCACCCGGGACATGCCCTCTTTACTACCATTGGGGAGGAGGTACAGGAGCCTGAAGACCCACATTCAACGATTCAGGAACAGCTTCTTCCCCTCCGCCATCAGATTTCTGAACGGTCCATGAACCCATGAACACTACCTCGTTACTGCTTTTTTTGCACTATTTTTTATTTTGTAATTTGTAGTAATTTTATATCTTTGCACTGTACTGCTGCTGCAACAAATTTCACGACATATGTCAGTGATAATAAACCTGATTCTGATTCTGATTCTGAAAGTCAGCAGGTCCTTGTTAGGGGGAAATCCTGTCTGAACAATTTCACTGAATTTTTTGAAGAGGTAACAGGGAGTATCGATGAGAGCAATGCAGTTGATATAGTCCACCTGGACTTCATCAAGTTGCCACATGGGAGACTGGTCCAAAAGGTTAGAGCCCCTGGTATCCAAGGGAAGATGAATCCAAAACTGGCTTGGTGACAGGAGCCAGAGAGTTATGATAGGAAGCCTGTGACCAGTGGTGTACCACAGGGATCAATGGTGGGACCTTTACTCCTTAGGTAAAGATTTAAGATTTGGGTATGGTGTGATTAGCAAGTTTACAGATGACAGAAACATTGGTGGTGCTGTAGATACAGGAAGATATTGATCAGCTGGTGAGATAGAATCATAGAACATAGAACAGTACAGTACAATACAGGCCCTTCGGCCCACAATGTTGTGCCAACCTTTAAACCTCGCCTAAGACTATCTAACCCCTTCCTCCCACATATCCCTCTATTTTAAATTCCTCCATATGCTTATTTAGCAATCTGTTGAATTTGACCAATGTACCTGCCTCCACCACCGCCCCAGGCAGCACATTCCATGCATCAACCACTCTCTGGGTAAAATACCTTCCTCTAATATCTCCCTTGAACTTCCCACCCATTACTTTAAAGCCATGCCCTCTTGTATTGAGCATTGGTGCCCTGGGAAAGAGGCGCTGGCTGTCCACCCTATCTATTCCTCTTAACATTTTGTACACCTCTAACATGCCTCCTCTCATCCTCCTTCTCTCCAAAGAGTAAAGCCCCAGCTCCCTTAGTCTGTCCTCATAATGCAGGGCAGAGCAATGTCAGATGGAACTTAATCCTAATAAGTTAGAGGCAATCGCTTTGGGAGGACATACGGAATGAATGGTAAAGCCCTCAGGAGTATTGAAGAACACAGGAACCTTAGGTTACTGCCAGCAGTAGATAAGGTGGTGAAGAAGCCATATGAGATACTTGCCTTCAGTAGTTAGTACATAGAATATAAGAGGTTGTGAAACAGCTTTACAATACATTGGTTAGGCTACAGCTGGAGTATTGTGTGCAGTTCCGATCACCACACCATAGGACAGAAGTGATTGCATTGGAAAGGTTGCAGAGGAGAGTCACGGGATGCAACGTTTCATTTATGAGAAGAGACTGGATAATGTCTGTTTTCCCTGGAGCGAAGCAGGGTCCCGAGGTTATGAGAGACATAAGCAGGGTAGGTGGTAGGAAGCTCCCCATAAGAGGGATCCCTAAAGGACATAGGAGTAGGATAAGGGTATGAAGTTTAGAGGGGATCTGAAGAAGAATTTTTTCACCCAGAAGGTGGTTAGAATCTTGAACGCACTGCCTGAGGGGGTGATGGAGGCAGAGACTCTCACAATGTTTAAGAAATATAACTGGACTTGAATCACCAATGCATAGAAGGCTCAGACCAAATGCTGGCAAATGGGATTAGTTTAGATGTGTACGTGATTGCCAGCGAGGACACTTGTGGGCTGAAGGATCTGATTCTGTGCTGTATGACTTTACACCTCCAGGACTATGAACTCTGTGACCACATGCCTCTCGGTATGGCACAGGATGTCTTTCACAACAGGTATTGTCCATGTGAGCTGGGCCACAAAAAGCCGATTGTGTAGTGTTCATTCCGTGGTATCGAGAGTTAATGATTTTCCACTGAAGCTCAAGCACAGGTTTGGTCGCCCTGTTATAGGAAAGATGTTATTAAACTAGAAAGAACGCAGAAAAGATTTACCAGGATATTACCCAGACTTGGGGGCCTGAGTTACAAGGAGAGGTTGTGTAGACCAGGACTTTATTCCCTGGAACGTAGAAGATTGAGGGGTGACCTGATAGAGGTGTATAAGATCATGAGGGGCATAGACAGGGTGAAAGCACAGAGTCTTTTTCCTAGGGAGGGGGTGCTAAAAACAAGAGGGCAGAGGTTTAAGATCAGAGGTGAGAGATTTGAAAGGGACATCAGGGGCAGCTTCTTCACGCAAGGGGTGGTGCATGTTTGGAATGAGCTGCCAGAAATAGTGGTTGAGGCGGGCACGTTAACAACGTTTAAAAGCCATCTCCATGAGTCCATGGATAGGAGAGGTTTAGAGGGCTCTGGGCCAAATGCTGGTGAATGGGACCAGCTTGCTGGGCAACACAGTCGGCGTGGACCAGTTGGGCCGAAGGGCCTGTTTCCCTGCTGTGTGACTTGCTGACTGTATGACTGCCACTGAGGCAGAAACAAGCCTCCAGGTACATTAACAACATTTAAAAGGATCTTTTATGTGTACATGGCTAGGAAAAGTTTAGAGAGATAAGGGCCAAATGCAGGCAAATGGGACTAGCTTTGATGGGAATCTTGGTCAGTCTGGACCAGTGGGGCTGAAGGGCCTCGTTCCATGCTGTACGACTCCATGACTCTGCATATACCACAAGCAAAGACATTGTGTGTAAAAGCAGGTTGCTAAAGAGTCAGAGGGACAGTCAGCACAGCGACAGGCCCTTTGGCCCATTGAGTCCATGCTGACCATCAACACTAATCCAACCCTCGCCCATTTTACTCCCTCCACATTCCCACTAACCTCCACTCGATTCTACCCACCCTCAGATGATCCTCAGGAATGCATTCCCCAAATCCCCATCAACTCCTCCCCTTCTACCACTCACTTTGTCGTTGTTCAATGTCTTTGAACAAAGGTCAGTGGGGTGGGGTGAGGCGGGGATGGGGGGTGGGGGAAGTTACCTGGTTTTCCTGGATGAAGGACTGAGATATTTTGGGAAAGCAAAAAAGAAGCATTCAGAAATTTTGTGGCTGAGAACACAGGTATCTTTCCTGCAAGAATCACTTCCCCTACTTTGGGCGAGCCAGCAGGAAGGCTTTGTAAAGCTGAAATGTTATCATTGTAGAAAATCAATAATGAGTTCATTACTGGGTTTTTTTGCTCTAAATGCATTCCCAAGTAGTAGCTTTGTCAATAGAATGAGAGAAGGATTAACAACAGCACAGGCCAGTGCAGGCTCATGCTGCCTCTATGTTGGAATATCCCTGTACAAAGCTCCTTCTATGTTGTAATACCTTGTGGACACAGCCCAGCACATCACGGACACCAGCCTCCCCTCCTTGTCTTTACCTCTCGTTGTCTTGGTGAAGCAGCCAGCATAATCAAAGACCCCACCCACCCGGGACATTCTCTCTTCTCTCCTCTTCCATACAGGAGCCTGAGGGCACGTACCACCAGACTTATGGACAGCTTCTACCCCACTTGTGATAAGACTATTGAACGGTTCCCTTATACAATAAGATGGACTCTGACCTCATGATCTACCTTGTTGTGACCTTGCACCTTATTGCACTGCACTTTCTCTGTAGCTGTGACACTTTGTACTGTTACTGTTTTTACCCGTACTACATCAATGCACTCTTTACTAACCCAATGTAACTGCACTGTGTAATGAATTGACCTGTACGATCGGTATGCAAGACAAGTTTTTCACTGTACCTCGGTACAAGTGACAATAATAAACCAATACCAATAAACTACCCTTATAATATTCAACACATAGAATCAAAGAGCATAGTATGGTCCCTTTTGACCCACCTCATCCATACCGACTGCGATGAGATGGGCTATGACCTCTACACTAATCTACACTGTCTACACTAATCCCATTTGCCCCAATTAAGCCCCTCTCCCTCTATTCCTTTCCCACCCAAGTACCTGTCCAAAACATTGTCATTGTATCTGCTTCGACCAGCTCCTCTGACAGCTTGCTCCACATCACCACCACCTTCCTACCCCTCAGGTCTCCTTTAAGTTTCTCCCCTCTCACCTGAAATCTGTGCCCTCAGTTTTTAGACTCCCCTGCCCTGGGAAAAGTTCTGATCATATACACTCCACATAATTTTATAACCCTCTGTAAGGTCACCCTTCAGCCTCCTACATTCCATTGAGAACAATCCCAGCCTAGCCAGTCCCCCCTTGTAACTAACACCCTCCATTCCAGGCAACATCTAGTGAATTCCTTCAGCATTCTTTCCAGCACTAACACATTCTTTCTATAGTGTGGTGACCGGAACGGAACAGAATCCTCCAAGTATGGTGTAAACAATGTCTTGTACAGCTGCACAAATGTCCCCAGTCTTATATTCAATACCCCTGTAGTTGCCTTCTTAATAACCTCATTCACCTGTGTCACTATTTTTAGGGAACTATGAACTTGCACCCTAAGGTTCCTCTGTACATCAATGCTTCCAAGGTCCCTTTTATTTACTGTATATGTCTGGTCAGTACTAGATGACACAAAACACATTACCTCACACTTGTCTGTGGCCTCAGCTCCCCTACTCTGCTCCCTGTATGTTCACATGTGGCCAGATTCTGCTCTAACTCCAAGTGTACAGATGACACCACCATACTGGAGCCAGATCTCAGATAATGACGTGTCGGAGTACAGGAAGGAGATAGAGAGCCCAGTGACATGGTGTCATGACAACTTTACCTTCAATGTCAGCAAAACAAAAGAGCTGGTCATGGACTTCAGGAAGGGAGGTGGTGCACATGCTCCTGTTTACATCAATGGTGCTGAGGTCGAAAGGTTTGAGAGCTTCAAGTTCCTAGGAGTGAACATCACCAATATCCTGTCCTGAGCCAACCACATAGACACCACAGCCAAGAAAGCTCACCAGCGCCTCTACTTCCTCAGGAAGCAAAAGAAATTTGGCATGTCCCCTTTGATCCTCACCAATTTTTATCAATGCACCATAGAAAGCATGTATCACAGCTTGGTATGAAAACTGTTTTGCCCAAGGCCGCAAGAAACTGCAGAGAGTTGTGGACACAGCTCAGCACATCACGGAAACCAGCCTCCCCTCCATGGACTCTGTCTACACTGCCTCGGTAAAGCAGCCAACATAATCAAAGACCCCACCCACCCCAGATATTCTCTCTTCTCCCCCCTCCCATCAAGCAGAAGATACAAAAGCCTGAAAGGACGTACCACCAGGCTCAAGGACAGCTTCTATCCCACTGTTATAAGACTATTGAACAGTCCCCAGTACTATAAGATGGACTCTTGACCTCACAATCTACCTTGTTATGGCCCTTGCACCTTATTGTCTGCCTGCACTGCACTTTCTCTGTAACTGTAACACTTTATTCTGTATTCTGTTATTGTTTTCCCTTGTACTACCTCAATGCACTGATGTAATGAAATGATCTGTATGGACGGTATGCAAGACAAGTTTTTCGCCATACCTCGGTACATGTGACAATGATAAACTAATTTACCAAATTTCCCAGTATAATTTCATCTGCTACTGCCCCAACCAACTTTGCAGCTGATCTCTGTCGCTCTGTATCCTTGGGCAACTATCCACCCTATCTACAACTACACCAATCTTCCTGTCATCAGCAAACTTACTCGTCAGTCCACAGACATTCTCATCCAAGGACATATCTATATGAGAGATTTATAAATGTTGCAGTATTGTGCTGAGTTTGGCACCACATGTTCAGAGGGATATAAAGGTCCCAGAAAGGATGTGGAGGAGATTTCCTGGAACGGTTCCAAGGAGGAGGTTTTCCGTTCCAAGGTTGACTGGAGAAGCCAGGGTCGTTCCGCTGGGAACATACAAAAACATTAATAGAAGCAAGAGGGTGCCAGTTAGTCTCTCTGGCCTGCTCTACCATTCAGTAAGATCAGGGCTGATCTTTTACCTCACGCACTGCAGCAACTCACCAAGATTCCTCAGACAGCACCTTCTAAACCCACCACCTCTACCAGCTAGAAGGACAAGGGCAGGAAAAGCACGGGGAACACCGCCCCCTGGGAGTTGCCCTCCAAGCCCCACATCATCCCGACTTGGAAATATATCGCCGTTCCTTCACCGGCACTGGGTCAAAGTCCCAGAACTCCCTCCCTAACAGCACTGTGGGTGTACCCACACCTCAAGGACTGCGGTGGTTCAAGAAGGCAGCTCACCACCACGTTCTCAGGGGCAACTAGGGACGGGCAATTAAATAACTCAGACTCAGCCTGCAAAATGCACATCTCTTGAATGAATAGAAAAAAATGCCACTTTCCTGCATTCGCTCCATATCCCTGGATTCCCAAACAAAGTGATGACTTCACTTGTTACCACGGCCTTGTGCGTTTACCTACCCCTCTCTGTGTCCCCCTCAGTGTCCCCACTACCACCCCACCCAGCTTGTATCATCAGCAAACTTGGATATTTTACACCTGATCCCTTCGTCCAATAAGTGCTGAGTTTATGAACAGCTTGGATGCCAGCGATGATTGGATGCCACTGGTCACAGGGTGAGAGAAGCTGTGACAGATTTAATGGAGGCATGTAAAATACACACATCCGTAAAATGAATTCAAGAGAGTTTTCCGAGCTACCCTCTTGCTTCCAATACACTTCTGGAAGGTTTTAGGATTCTCCTTAATCCTACTTGCCAAGGTCATTCCATGGACCCCTTTTGCCCTCCTAAGTTTTCTCCTATAAACCTCAAGTGACTCATTCAATACCAATTTTCTGTAACTGATGTACACTTACTTCTTTTCCCCGATCAAACCTTCAAAATCTGATGTTAGCCAAGGTTCCCTATACTTACCATCTTTGCCTCTTACCCATACAGGGACATGCTGACTCTGAATACTTATTAGAGAAACAAAGGACTGCAGATTACCGTACCGGATAGGCACGGTAGTGTAGCGGTTAGCGTAACGCTTTACAGCGCCAGCAACCCAGGTTCAAATCCGGCTGCTGTCTGTAAGGAGTTCGTACGTTCTCCCCGTGTCTGCGTGGGTTTCCTCCGGGTGCTCCAGTTTCCTCCCACATTCCAAAGACATACAGGTTAGGAAGTTGTGGGCATGCTATGTTGGCACCAGAAGCGTGGCGACACTTGCGGGCTGCCCCCAGAACACTCTACACAAAAAGACGTATTTCACTGTGTGTTTCGCTGTACATGTGACTAATCAAGATGGGTCTCAGATGCTGAAATCTAGATGAAAAACACGATGATGCTGAAGGAACTCAGCTGGCCAGGCAACATCCATGAAGAAAAGCAGGTGGTCAACGTTTCGGGTCAGGACCTTTCTTCTGTGTCCTGAGGAAGGGTCCTGACCCAAAACGTTGACCGCCTGCTTTTCTCCATGGATGCTGTCTGGCCTGCTGAGTTCTTATTATCTTGCCTTTAAACACCTCCCACATATCAGATGTTGCTTTTCCCTATAGTGGCCACTCCCTATCTATCTGTACCAGGTCCTGTCTTACACCATGGAAATCCACCTTGCTCCAGTATAGGACCCTAACTCAACCAGCAGTTTTACCTTTCTCCATGACTACCTTAAAGCTTATGGTCACTGTTCACAAAAGGTTCCTCTGCCAACAGTCACTTGCCCATCCACATTCCCTGAGAGAAGGGCAAGTAGAAGAAGGGTAAAAAGGGACTGCGAATTGACCTCGGCAGGTAGGATTAAGGAGAATCCTAAAACCTTCCTGAAAAATATCAGGAGCAAGAGGGCAGCTAAGGAAGGAACGTAGGAGAATGAAGGGTGACCTTATGGAAGTGTTTAAAATTATGAGAGGCATAGATAAGGTGGACGGTAACAGTCTTTTTCCCAGGGTAGGGGAGTCCAAAACTAGGGGGCATAGGTTTCAGGTGAAGGGGGAAAGATTTAAAAGGGACCTGAGGGACAACTTTTTCACGCAGAGGGTGGTGAGTATATGGAACAAGCTGCCAGAGGGTGAGGCAGGTACAACAGTATCATTTAAGAAGCACTTGGATAGGTACATGGAGGGGCGGGGCTTGGAGGGATATGGGTCGAACGCAGGAACTTGGGACTAGCCGGCTGGGCACCGTGGTCGGCATGGACTGGTTGGGCCGAAGGGCCTGTATCCCTGCTGTGTTGCTCTATGACTCTATGACTCCACTCCAGGACCAGCAGGTTTACAGGATTGGTCCCTGGAATGGAGGGCTGTGATTATAAGGAGAGATTAGAGAGGTTGGGTTTATTCTTCTCTAGAACATAAGAGGCTGAGGGGTGAACTTATAGGGGTTTGTAAAATTATGAAGGGCATAGATAGGGTAGATAGTCTTTTTCCCATGGCAGGGGATCTAGCACAAGCGGATAAGGTGAGAGGGCAGAAATTTAAAGGGGACCTGAGGGGTAAGTTTTTCACACAGAAGGAGGTGGGTGTGTGGAACGAGCTGCCAGAGGAAGCGGCAGAGGTGGGTACAGTTACAATGTTTAAAACGCATTTGGACAGGTACATGGATAGGAAAGGTTTAGAGGGGTACAGGCTTAATGCGGGCAAATGGGATTAGTTTAGATAGGCATCATGGTCAGCATGGACGAGATGGGCTGAAGGGCCTGTTTCTGTGCTGTATGGCTCTGATTCTCTGAACATCGTAGTTGGGTTAGCAGAGTAAGTAGAGGGAAGCTGTTCTCATTAGTGGAAAGTACATGGATGAGGGGGCACAAATTAAAATCGAGTCGCAGAGTCATACAATGCAGAAACAGGCCATTCGGCCCACCATGTCCGTGCTTACGTTCAGGTACCCATCTATACCAATCCATTCACCAGTACTTGGTCCATCACCTTCTGTGCCCTGGTGATGCAAGTGCTCATCTAGATACGTCTTATGAGAGTCTCTGCCTTCACCACCCCCTCAGGCAGTGCGTTTCAGATTCCACCCTCTGGGTGAGAACATTCTTCCTCAGGTCCCCTCTAAACATCTTACCCCTCACTTTAAACCTATGCTGTCGGTCTTTGACACCTTGAGGGACGTGATGATTCAATTTTCAACCAAGGTCAGCAATAGTCTGGAATTGTGTGGGCACTGAAGAAAAAAATAACTTATAGGAAGAGAGAGAGAGGGAGTAGGACTAACGGGGTTGGCCCACTGGGATCTGGCACAGGCTACCTAAGTTGTCAGGTAGACAGGGCAGTGAAGAAGGCTTTTGGCACACTGGCCTTCATTAATGAGGACATTGTGTGTAGGACTTGGGATGTTATATTGCAGTTGTACAAGATGTTGGTGAGACCACATTTGGAATATTGTGTACAGTTTTGGTCACCCTGCTGTAGGAAAGATGCCACTAAGCTGGAAAGAGTGCAGAGGAGATTTACGAGGATGTTGCCAAGACTCAAGGGGCTGAGTTATGGAGAGGTTGAGCAGGCTGGAAATTTATTCATTGGAGCGTAGGAAAATGAAGGGTGATCTCACAGAGGTGCATAAAATCATGGGAGCTGTGAGAAGATGGCATGACCCGGATGGTGGGGATGTTTGATGATGGATGTTGACTTCTTCAGGCAGCGGCTCCTGTAGATACTACTGGCGATGGGGAGGGACGCGCCCGTGATTTATTAGGCAGAATCCATCATTCTATGCCACTTCTTACATTCCTGCACAATCGAGTTGCCATACCAGAACCCTGTTTCCAAGCAGTTTGACTCAACGACTCTGTAATGATTCTAAATTCCAACGATATTTAAGCCCGTCCTGTACATTCTAATGCAGGTTGGTAATGGAAACGATGCCAAAATGACTTATAATGTTGCTAACAGAATTAAAGAACACTACTTCAGAATCAGATTTATTAGTACTGACATATGACGTGAAATGTGTTATTTTGCGGCAGCAGTACAGTGTAAACAAATAGTGCAAAAAAAGGATTAACGAGGTAGTGTTCCTGGGTTGACGGACTGTTCAGAAATCTGATGGCGGGGGGGAAGAAGCTGCTCCTGAATCTTCAGGTTCCTGTACCTCTTCCTTTCTCACCTCCTCCCCATTCAGACAAAGGGTCTTCGACCTGAGACGTTGACCCAGTTTCTCTCTCCGCAGACATTGCCCAACCTGTCGAGTGTCTCCAGCGTTCTGAACAGGTTGTAGAAGAGGGTGAGCTGTGACCTGATTATGATGCCTAAAATTGTGAAGATGTTTGTACAGACAGACACAGTGACGACATTTCCACATCTGGGGGAGTTCACATCTGGAAGTCATAAATATAAGACAGTCTCCAACGAATCCCATGGGGATTCAGGAAAAATGTCTTTCCTCATAATATAGGAATATAGAAGACAGAAGCAGGGCAGAGATAAGGTAGATGGTCACAATCTTTTTCCCAGAGTAGGGGAGTCTACAACTAAAGGGCAGAAGTTTAAGGTGGGGGGGGCAACTTTTTCACACAAAGGGCGATGAGTATGTGGAACGAGCTGCCAGAGGGAGTGGTAGAGGCGGGTACAGTTACAATGTTTAAAATGCACTTGGACAGGTGCACGGATAGGAAAGGTTTAGAGGGATATGGGCCAAATGTGGGCAAATGGGACCCGTTCAGGTAGGCACCTTGGTCGGCACGGACCAATTGTTCTGAAGGGACTTTTTTATCTATGGCTACGTCTGTCTCGACAAACTACTTCATAACTTTAAGCACCATAATCAGGTCACAGCTCACCCTCTTTCGAACCTGTTCAGAACGCTGGAAACACTCAACAGGTCGGGCAGTGTCTGTGGAGAGAGAAACAGGGTCAATGTCTCAGATCAAAGACCGTTCACCTGAACTGGGAAAGTGGTGTCCTTTAATTCTGTTAGCATCCTTTTGCCAAATCATTTTGGCATCGTCTCCATTACCAACCTGCATTAGAATGTACAGTACAGGGTTAAATATCACTTGGAATTATAGAATCATCACAGCTTAGATAGACAATCAACTCAGATTCTGGTAGACGAAACCCATTTATATGTCTCTATGACTCTTTTTCCCAGGGTAGAAATGTCAAGTACTAGAGGACATGCATTTAAGGTGAGAGGGGGAAAGTTTAAAGGAGATGTGTGGGTCAAGTTTTTCACACAGAGAGTGGTGGGTGCCTGGAACGGGCTGCCAGGGGTGGTGGTGGAAGCAGATACGATAGAGGTGTTTAAGAAGATTTTGGATAAACACGTGAATAAGCAGGAAATGGAGAATATGGATATGTGCAGGCAGAAGAGTTTAATTTGGCATCAGGTTTGGTACAGACATTGTGGGCAAAAAGGGCCTGTTCCTGTGCTGTTCTATGATCTATAACACTATGAGTAGGTGATTCAGCCCACGGACTTGTCTTTCCATTCAATAAGATCATGGCTGATCTTTTCACCCAGAGAGTGGTTGGTGCATGGAATGCACTGCCTGGGGTGGTGGTGGAGGCACAGGTTCAAGAGGTTTGTTGGATAGGCACATGGAGGAGTGTGAGATAGAGGGATATGCGGGAGGAAAGGGTTAGATAGTGCGAGGGTGGTTTGATGGATGGCACAACATGGTGGGCCGAAGGGCCTGTTTTGTGCTGTATGGTTCTATGGTTCTATGGTTCATTCACTAGACCCATGTTCTAGTTCCGTGTGGAGGGCTGTCGAAGCTTACAGAGGGATATTGATAGGATGCAGGTCTGGGCTGACAAGTGGCAGATGAAGTTCAATCCGGAGAAGTGTGAGGTAGTACACTTTGGAAGGACAAACTCCAAGGCGGAGTACAAGGTAAGTGGCAGGATTCTGGGCAGTGTGGAGGAGCAGAGGGATCTGGGGGTTCATATCCACAGATCACTGAAAGTTGCTACACAGGTGGATAGGGTAGTTAAGAAAGCTTATGGGATGTTAGCTTTCATAAGTTGTGGGATCAAGTTTAAGAGCTGCAAAGTAATGATGCAGCTTTATGAAACTCTGGTTAGACCACACTTGGAGTACTGTGTCCAGTTCTGGTCGCCTCATTATAGGGAAGGATGTGGAGGTGTCGGAAAGGGTGCAGAGGAGATTTACCAGGATGCTGCCTGGTTTAGAGAGTATGCATTATGATGAGAGACTAAGGGAGCTAGGGCTTTACTCATTGGAGAGAAGGAGGATGAGAGGAGACATGATAGAGGTGTACAAAATATTAAGAGGAATAGATAGAGTGGACAGCCAGCGCCTCTTTCCCAGGGCACCAATGCTCAATACAAGAGGACATGGCTTTAAGGTAATGGGTGGGAAGTTCAAGGGAGATGTCAGAGGGAGGTTTTTCACCCAGAGAGTGGTTGGTGCATGGAATGCGCTGCCTGGGGTGGTGGTGGAGGCTGATGCATTAGTCAAGGTCAAGAGATTGTTAAATAAGCATATGGAGGAATTTAAGATCGAGGGGTATATGGGAGGAAGGGGTTAGATAGTCTTAGGAGTGGTTTGAAGGTCGACACAACATGGTGGGCCGAAGGGCCTGTATTGTGCTGTATTGTTCGATGGTTCTATGGTTCTATGTTCCCTTATTACCCAAAGATCTATTGACCCCTATCTCAAATTTACACTCTGAATGAGCCACCACAGCTATCTCAGGGAGAGAATGCCAAGGGTTCACCATACACTGGGTGAAGAAACATCTCCTCATCTCTGACTGGCCGACCCCTTATGTTGAGACTGTGACCTCTGGTTCTAGACTCCCCTGCCAGGGGAACATCATCCATACACTTTCATCAAATTTGTAGCAATGAAATCACCTTTCATTCTTCTAAACTCAAAAATGTCTAAGCCTACTTCTGAGGAAAGGTCATTGACCTGAAACATTGACTCAGTTTCTCTCTCCATAGATGCTGCCTGACCTGCTGAGTGTTTCCAGCAGGGAGAGGTGGGAATGTGGAGCTCACTTCCACAGTGAGGACTGGGAATGTGGGGCTCACTCCCACAGGGAGAGGTGGGAATGTGGAGCTCACTCCTACAGGGAGAGGTGGGAACATGGAGCTCACTCCCACAGGGAGAGGTGGGAATGTGGAGCTCACTCCCACAGGGAGAGGTGGGAATGTGGAGCTCACTCCCACAGGGAGGGCTGGAGGTGAACAGCAGAGAGGGGCAGAATGGGGAAGATGGATAAGGGAGAGAGGGATAGAGGGTGTCAGTGATGGTGGGGGTGGTGGAGAAGGCCAGGAAGAGGCTGGTGTGGCGGAGAAACACCAGCATGAAGCAGACAGACCGAATGGAACATTTCTGATTTGCAGACTCTCTGTAATTCTTTGTGATGTACAGTGAACAAATACTGCCACATGGGAACGAGCAGGGCCAATGGTATTAAGTTACCACTGCATTTTCCAAGTTTTAAGCGAGCTGCTTCCCATTCTCTCCTGTTCTGTGGACTGCAGGTCACAGCTTTATGACTTCCAGCAGACTTCAGACAACTTGTTCTTGTCGTAATTTTAATATTCAGTTTGCTGACAGGAGCAACCAAACAGACCGGGTCTCCGCTCCAAGCACTTCCTGAGGACCGTGTTCCAAGTTCTGTGTTGTCGAGATCGATGCCAAGCTTTAACAATCCAGAGTGTTCCATAATGTGAGGGCAGACTTTAAAATGGGAACAGACTTGTGATGGGGGTCCAATCATCCCACGGCTTGGTGTCCCCAGTCACACGGTCCTGACATTAGTTAATCAACCACTTAGCCCTCTGACTGTGTCAATAAGCAGAGTGTCATAGAGTCATACTGCACAGTAACAGGCCCTTTGGCCTGACAAGTCAAACCGCATAGCGGTCAGCGCAAACGTTATTACAGCACCAGCGATCGGGGTTCAATTCCGGCCGCTGTCTGTAAGGAGTTTGTACGTTCTCCCCGTGTCTGCGTGGGTTTCCTCCGGGTGCTCCGGTTTCCTCCCACATTCCAAAGACGTACGGGTAGGTTAACATGGGTTTAATTGGCGGCATGGGCTCATTGGGCTGGAAGAGCCTGTTACTGTGCTGTATAAATAGTTTTTTAAGAGTTCCACACTGACCATTTGTACTGAATCAACATTAATCCTGTACTTCATTCTCCTCACAACTAGCCCCCAGATTCTACCCCTCACCCACACACTAGGGGGGCAATTTACAGCGGCCAATTAACCCACCAACCTGCGCGTCTTTGGGATGTGGGAGGAAACCGGAGCACCTGGGGGAAACCCACACGGTCACCGGGAGAACATGCAAACTCCACACAGACAGCGCCGAGGTCAGGATCAGGATCAAACTTGGGTCTACATGGAACACAGCACAGTACAGCACAGGAACAAGCCCTTCGGCCCACAATGTTGTGCCGAACTAATTAAACTGGTAATTAAAAGCCTAACTAAACTAGTCCTTTCAGCCTACACAATGTCCATCTCCCTCCATAACTGCACATTCATGTGCCTATGTAAAAGCCTCTTAGGTGCCTCTATCGTATCTGCCTCCCCCACCACACCTGGACACTGGGTAGGCAGAAAATTACTATTAATTAGTTCAGCACAACATTGTGGGCCAAAGGGCCTGTCTTATACTGACTGAATTTAAATTAGTTTAACTTCCCCAGAGGCTGTGGTGGGATTTGAACTGATGCCTCCAGATCAGTAGGGGTCATTTACAATGACTCATTAACCTAGCAATCCACACAACTTTTTGACGTGGGAGGAAGCCGGAGCACCCGAGGGAAACCCATGTGGTCTCAGGGAGAACGTGCAAACTCCACACAGACAGTGCCCGAGGTCAGGATCGAACCCGGGTCTCTGGCGCTGTGAGGCAGCGGTCCTACTCGCTGTGCCACCGTGCCGCCAAACGCAGGAGATGTTTGCAGTGACAGGAGGGTTAGGAGCTGGAGGACTGAGGGTGACGGAGTTTTAACTTCAGGTGGCCCGAGCCCCTCCCAGAGAGGGAGCCTAACCGTCAGCTGGTGCCCTGAAGCTGGTGTCAGGCACAGCATGTTGCCTGTCATTGATTTGCTCCCACACGTGGTTCCCACCGCGGCAGACAGGTCAAGCTTCAAGGTGCCACTTCTGCATTGCGTGCTCACCTCGGCCATGAGTGGTCCTTACAGAGTCATAGAGTCGGACAGCACACAAACAGGCCTTTCCGCCCACCATATCCATGCCGACCTTTTTGTCCATCTACACCCACCCCGTTTGCCTGCAGTAGGACCACATCTTTCAGCACCTTGCCTATTTGTGTCTGTCTAAATGCCTCTTAAATGTGATGACTGTATCTGATTCCATCTCCTCCTCTGGCAGCAGATATCACCCCGTTCAGGAAATTAAAATCAAAACAACAGATGTTAGAAATAGACTCATAGAGTCATAGAGTCCTACAGCACAGAAACAGGCCCTTCAGCCCAACTGCTCCATGCCAACCAAGATTCCCTTCTAAGCCAGTCCTACTTGCCTCCGTTTGGCCCATATCCCTCTAAACCTTTCCCATCCATGTACCTGTCCAAGTACCTTTTAAATGATGTTAATGTACCTGCCTTAACCACTGAAATCTGAAATAAAACCAGAAAATGCTGGAAACACTCAGCAGGTCAGGCAGCGGCTGTGGAGAGAGAAACAGATGTGATGTTTCTGCCCTGAGACCTATTGTCAGAACTGAGAATGTTGGAAAACTAATTAGCGTTAAGTTGTAGAGAGGCTGGGGAAGGGCGTGTAGGGAATACCTGTTGTAGGGTGAAACCAGGGTTGCCAAGGTGATGCCAATGTTTGCAGAGCTTTCTGGTTGATGGGTGAATGAAAGCTATTCCAGAGAGAACACAAATAAATGTATGTAAACGTTGTGAACTGCAGGGCTGAGGAAAATGCCCAACAAGTCAAAGTCAAAGTCGAGTTTATTCCCAGATGCACAAGTCCATGTGTGCACAGGGGCAAATGAAAAAACTTACTTGCAGCAGCATCACAGGCACAGAGCATCAGATAAGCAGCATTCACAAGAAAAACATAAATTAAACATAAATTATGCACAATTTTTGCAAGAAAGAACACAATCTGAATTAAAAAAGCAAAGTGCATTTTAGTGAAAAGTGGTCACATTGTTGTTAAACTGTTGTGATCAGGGTTGTGCCGGTTGGTTCAAGAACCGAATGGTTGAAGGGAAGTCGCTGTTCCTGAACCCAGTGGTGTGGGGACTTCAGGCTTCTGTACCTCCTGCGAGAAGATCCCTGGACGGTGGGGATCTTTGATGATGGACGTTGCCTTCTTGAGGCAGCAGCTCCTGTAGATACCAGCAATGGTGGGGAGGGATGTGCCCGTGATGTGTTGGGCTTATGTAGAATAGCAGAACTGGCCAGGTCGGGGTTGTCCACATGATCTAGGGCAGGTTGAAGCTGGTTGTTGAATTGTTGGGTTGGATAGGGTGTGGAAGTGGTTCACCAGGATGTTTGCTGGGACCTGGAGGTCTTAGGTTATAAGGAGATGCTGGATGGCTGGGACTGTTTCCCCTGGAGTGAAGGAAGCTGAGGGGTGACCTGACTGAGGTTTATAAAATCATGAAGGACGTAGACAAGGTGAATGGTCTCAGTCATTTTCCCAGGGTAGGCGAGTCTAAAAGTAGAGGGCATAGGTTTAAGGTGCGAGGGGAAAGATTTAAAGGGGACCTGAGGGAGAATTTCCACCCCCCACACAGAGACTAGTTGGTATGTGGAACGAGCTGCCAGAGAAAGTGGTAGAGGTGGGTACGATTAACAATGTGTCAAAGACACTTGGACAGGTCCCACGGATAGGAAAGATTTAGAGGGATACAGGCCAGATGCAGGGAAGCGGAACTGGCTTAGGTAGACATCTTGGTCGGAATGGATGAGTTGGGCAGAAGGGGCTGTTTCCGTGCTGTACAACTCTATGACTGCATACAAGGTGTTGACTTGTGAAAGGGTTTCTGCCTGAGCTGTCCTGCAGGAATCTTTAGTGTTCCAGAATAGGAAGTGCGGGGCTCGGGGCTGAGAGTGTGTGTGTGTGTGTGTGTGTGTGTGTGTGTGCGCGTGCGTGCGTGCGTGCGTGCGTGCGTGCGTGCGTACATGTGTGTGTGTGTGCGTGCGCGTGTGCGTGTGTGCGTGTGTGCGCGTGCGTGTGTGTGTGTGTGTGTGTGCGTGCGCGCGTGTGTGTGTGTGCATGTGTGCATACATGTGTGTGTGTGCGTGCGTGCGTACATGTGTGTGTGCACGTGTGTGTGTGTGCGCGTGTGTGTGCATGTGTGCGTACATGTGTGTGTGTGTGTGTGCGCGTGCGTGCGTGCGTACATGTGTGTGTGTGTGCGTGCGCGTGTGTGCTACCTCTTCCATTGCTGATCTCCTTCTCCCCGTTCTTTCCCCTTCACCTGGCCCCCTCTTCTCTCTCGGTTGCCCCACCCACCCTTGCAGCGCCCCTCACTACCCCCCTCCTCCTCTCTCTTACCCTCCGTTCCAGCTCTTCCCTCGAATACTCTCATTCCGCCATTCTCATGGAGTCATTGAGACCACAGTCGGTGCGGATCGGTAGTAACATCTGCACCTCGCTGGCCATCAACACCAGCGCACCTCAGGAGTGCATGCTCAGCCCACTGCTCTACTCTCTCTACACATGACTGTGGTTAAGCACAGCTCAAACGCCATCTATAAATTCGCCGATGACACCACTGTTGTCGGTAGAATCTCAGATGGCGACGAGGAGGCGTACAGGAGTGAGATAGATCGGCTGGTTGTGTGGTGTCGCACAACAACATTGCACTCAACGATTCAGGAACAGCTTCTTCCCCTCCGCCACCCAGATTTCTGAACGGTCCATGAACCCATGAACACCACCCTCGTTATTCCTTTTTGTTGCGCTATTTTATTTCCATAATTTATAGATTTTTATACCTTTGCACCGTACTGCTGCCGCAAAACAACACATTTCAAGCCATATGTCAGCGATAATAAACCTGATTCTGAATTTGATTCATACAGCACAGAAACAGGCCCTTCAGCCTAACTGGTCCATGCCAACCAAGATTCCCATCTAAACCAGTCCCATTTGCCTGCATTTGGCCCATGTCCCTCTAAACCTTTCCTATCCATCTACCTGTCCAAGTGCCTTTTAATGTTGTTAATGTACCTGCCTCACCCACTTCCCCTGGCAGCTCGTTCCATATACGGACCACCCTCTGGGTGAAAAAGTTGCCCCTCAGGTTCCTATTAAATCTCTCCCCTCTCACCTTAAACCTGTGCCCTCCAGTTCTTGATTCCCAACCCTGGGAAAAAAGACTGAGTGCATTCACCCTATCAATGCCCCTCATGATTTTATAAGATCACCCCTCATTCTCCTACTCTCCAGTGAAAAAAGTCCCAACCTGCTCAACCTCTCTCCATAACTCAGTCCCTCGAGTCCTGGCAATAGCCTCCTAAACCTCCTCTGCACTCTTTCTGGCTTACTGGCATCTTTTCTATAGCAGGGTGACCAAAACTGAACACAATATTCCAAATGCGGCCTCACCAACGTCCTGTACAACTGTCCCCTGAGACGTTATCACAAAATCCATTTTCCAAGCTACATCTGTGGCGAAGTGATCACTCATCAACCTGTTTCTGTTTCCATTCGAGCCCAATTCCTCTGCTCTTGTGGAATAAGCAGCCTTCAGCTTTGAGAAAGAAATTCATCAGAGAGAAAAATGTGCTCCTCCTGGGGAGAAACACAGCTGTGTTCCACTCTGATTTCTGCCAGCTCCCACACTGCAGGACTGCCCAACCTCTTCTCAAGATGAGCCGGGATTCAGGGGCTTGTCAAAGTGACAAGGAAGTGGCGCAGCTGTAGAGCTACTGCCTCATAGCTCCAGAGACCCGGTTCGATCCCGACCTCTGGCACTGTCTATGTGTGGGGTTTGCCAGTTCTCCCTGTGACCCGTGGGTTTTCCCCGGGTGCTCCAGCTTCCTCCCACATCCCAAAGACATGCAGGTCGGTGGGTTAATTGGCCGCTGTAAATTGCCCCTGGGTGGGTGAGGGGTAGAATCTGGGGGGAGTGGGGGGAGTTGACCAGCATGTGAGAGAGGGATACAGGAGGATGAGATGGTGAGATTGGGGGAAGAGAGGGATTTCATTGGTCTGGACACTGAGTACAAGTGTTGGGACGTCATGTTCCAGCTGTCCAAGTTGTTGGTGAGACCGCACTGTGTACAATTCTGGTCACCTGAGTATAGGAAGGATGTCGTTAAGCTGGAAAGGCTACAGAAAAATTCACAAGCATGTTGCCAGGACTGGAGGGCTTGAGTTACAAGGAGAGACTGGATGGGCTGGGACTGTTCTCCTTGGAGCGAAGGAGGTTGAGGGGTGACCTGATAGAGGTTTATAAGATCATCAGGGGCACAGATAAGGCGAATGGTCACCGTCTTTGTCCCCAGGGTAGGGGAGTCTAAACTAGAGGGCACAGGTTTAAGGTGAGAGGGGAATGATTTAAAGGGGACACAAGAGATGACAGATGCTGGAATCTGGAGCAACATACAATCTACTGGAGGAACTCAACAGGTCGAGTAGCATCATGGAGGAGAAAGGAACTGACAACATTTTGGGTCAAAACCCTGCATCAGGACCAAATCAGGAGACTTATAGGAGACCTGAGGGGCATCTTTCTCAAACAAAAGGTGGCGGGTATACGGAATGAGCTGCCAGAGGAAATTATGACGTTCAAAAGGCATTTGAACAGGTACATGGATAGGAATGGTTTAGAGGGATGTGGGTCAAACACAGGGAAACGGGAATAGCTCAAGTTGACAACTTGGTCAGCATGGACAAGTTGGGCTGAAGGGCCTGTTTCCTTCTGTGATTCATGGCCAATAATTCTAAACAAGGCCGCAAGCTTACGTTTGATTTCTTCTTTTGTCTTTCCC